>NC_041392.1:84398492-84416636 GCF_002162155.2 Triticum dicoccoides
TGAACAGTTCCCGGTGGGGGTGGATGAACAGGACCCCGTGGTGTTGCCTCTAGATGAATGATACGTCTCCAACATATCTATAATTTTTGATTGCTCCGGAAATATTAGGAAATATGCCCTAGAGGCAATAATAATGTTATTATTTTATTTCCTTATATCATGATAAATGTTTATTATTCATGCTAGAATTGTATTATCCGGAAACATAATACTTGTGTGAATACATAGACAAACTAAACGTCACTAGTATTCCTCTACTTGACTAGCTCGTTAATCAAAGATGGTTATGTTTCCTAACCATAGACATGTGTTGGCATTTGATTAACGGGATCACATTATTAGGAGAATGATGTGATTGACATGACCCATTTCATTAGCTTAGCACCCGATCGTTTAGTATGTTGCTATTGCTTTCTTCATGACTTATACATGTTCCTATGACTATGAGATTATGCAACTCCCGTTTGCCGGAGGAACACTTTGTGTGCTACCAAACGTCACAAGTAACTGGGTGATTATAAAGGATCTCTACAGGTGTCTCCAAAGGTAAATGTTGGGTTGGCATATTTCGAGATTAGGATTTGTCACTTCGATTGTCGGAGAGGTATCTCTGGGCCCTCTCGGTAATGCACATCACATAAGCCTTGCAAGCATTGCAACTAATGAGTTAGTTACAAGATGATGTATTACGAAACGAGTAAAGAGACTTGCCGGTAACGAGATTGAACTAGGTATTGAGATACCGACGATCGAATCTCGGGCAAGTAACATACCAATGACAAAGGGAACAATGTTTGTTGTTATGCGGTCTGACCGATAAAGATCTTCGTAGAATATGTGGGAGCCAATATGAGCATCCAGGTTCCGCTATTGGTTATTGACCGGAGACATGTCTCGGTCATGTCTACATTGTTCTCGAACCCGTAGGGTCCGCACGCTTAAGGTTTTGATGATAGTTATATTATGAGTTTATGAGTTTTGATGTACCGAAGTTAGTTCGGAGTCCCGGATGTGATCACGGACATGACGAGGAGTCTCGAAATGGTCGAGACATAAAGATTGATATATTGGACGGCTATATTTGGACACCGAAAGTGTTTCGGGTGATTTTGGAGAAAACCGGAGTGCCGGAGGGTTACCGGAACCCCCCCCCCGGGAGAAGTAGTGGGCCTTATGGGCCCTAGTGGAGAGAGAGGGATGGCCAGGGTGGGCCGCGCGCCCCCTCCCCCTCTGGTCCGAATTGGACTAGGAAAGGGGGGGCGGCACCCCCCCTTTCCTTCTCCCTCTCCCCCTTCCTTTCCCCCTCCTAGTAGGAGTAGGAAAGAGGGGAGTCCTACTCCTACTAGGAGGAGGACTCCTCCTCCTTGGCGCGCCCTAGGGCCGGCCAGCCTCCTCCCCTTGCTCCTTTATATACGGGGGCAGGGGGCACCCCTTGACACACAAGTTGATCCTCGTGATCGTTTTCTTAGCCGTGTGCGGTGCCCCCTTCCAGCATACTCCTCGATAATATTGTAGTGGTGCTTAGGTGAAGCCCTGCAACAGTTGAACATCAAGATCGTCACCACGCCGTCGTGCTGACGGAACTGTTCCCCGACACTTTGCTGGCTCAGAGTCCGGGGATCGTCATCGAGCTGTACGTGTGCTAAAACTCGGAGGTGCCATAGTTTCGGTGCTTGATCGATCGGGCCGTGAAGACGTACGACTACATCTACCACGTTGTCATAACGCTTCCGCTGTCAGTCAACAAGGGTACGTAGATCACACTCTCCCCTCTCGTTGCTATGCATCACCATGATCTTGCGTGTGCGTAGGAATTTTTTTGAAATTACTACGTTCCCCAACAGTGGCATCCGAGCCTAGGTTTTATGTGTTGATGTTGTGCACCAGTAGAACACAAGTGAGTTGTGGGCGATATAAGTCATACTGCTTATCAGCATGTCATACTTTGGTTCGGCGGTATTGTTGGATGAAGCGGCCCGGACCAACATTACGCGTACGCTTACGCGAGACTGGTTCTACCGACAAGCTTTGCACACAGGTGGCTGGCGGGTGTCAGTTTCTCCAACTTTAGTTGAACCGAGTGTGGCTACGCCCGGTCCTTGCGAAGGTTAAAACAGCACCAACTTGACAAACTATCGTTGTGGTTTGATGCGTAGGTAAGATTGGTTCTTGCTTAAGCCCGTAGCAGCCACGTAAAACTTGCAACAACAAAGTAGAGGACGTCTAACTTGTTTTTGCAGGGCATGTTGTGATGTGATATGGTCAAGACATGATGCTAAATTTTATTGTATGAGATGATCATGTTTTGTAACCGAGTTATCGGCAACTGGCAGGAGCCATATGGTTGTCGCTTTATTGTATGCAATGCAATTGCGCTGTAATGCTTTACTTTATCACTAAACGGTAGCGATAGTCGTGGAAGCATAAGATTGGCGAGACGACAACGATGCTATGATGGTGATCAAGGTGTTGCGCCCGTGACGATGGTGATCATAACGATGCTTCGAAGATGGAGATCACAAGCACAAGATGATGATGGCCATATCATATCACTTATATTGATTGCATGTGATGTTTATCTTTTATGCATCTTATCTTGCTTTGATTGACGGTAGCATTTTAAGATGATCTCTCACTAATTATCAAGAAGTGTTCTCCCTGAGTATGCACCGTTGTGAAAGTTCTTTGTGCTGAGACACCACGTGATGATCGGGTGTGATAGGCTCTACGTTCAAATACAACGGGTGCAAAACAGTTGCACATGTGGAATACTCAGGTTATACTTGACGAGCCAAGCATATACAGATATGGCCTCGGAACACGGAGACCGAAAGGTAAAGCGTGAATCATATAGTAGATATGATCAACATAGTGATGTTCACCAATGAAACTACTCCATCTCACGTGATGATCGGACATGGTTTAGTTGATTTGGATCACGTGATCACTTAGAGGATTAGAGGGATGTCTATCTAAGTGGGAGTTCTTTAGTAATATGATTAATTGAACTTAAATTTATCATGAACTTAGTACCTGATAGTATCTTGCTTGTTTATGTTTGATTGTAGATAGATGGCCCGTGTTGTTGTTCCGTTGAATTTTAATGCGTTCCTTGAGAAAGCAAAGTTTGAAGATGATGGTAGCAATTACACGAACTGGGTCCGTAACTTGAGGATTATCATCATTGCTGCACAGAAGAATTATGTCCTGGAAGCACCACTGGGTGCCAGGCCTGCTGCTGGAGCCACACCTGATGTTATGAATGTCTGGCAGAGCAAAACTGATGACTACTCGATAGTTCAGTGTGCCATGCTTTACGGCTTAGAATCGGGACTTCAACGACATTTTGAGCGTCATGGAGCATATGAGATGTTCCAGGAGTTGAAGTTAATATTTCAAGCAAATGCCCGGATTAAGAGATATGAAGTCTCCAATAAGTTCTATAGCTGCAAGATGGAGGAGAACAGTTCTGTCAGTGAGCATATACTCAAAATGTCTGGGTATAATAATCACTTGATTCAATTGGGAGTTAATCTTCCAGATGATTGCGTCATTGACAGAATTCTCCAATCACCGCGACCTAGCTACAAGAGCTTCATAATGAACTATAATATGCAAGGGGTGATTAAGACTATTCCCGAGCTCTTCGCAATGCTGAAATCTGCGGAGGTAGAAATCAAGAAGGAGCATCAAGTGTTGATGGTCAACAAGACCACTAGTTTCAAGAAAAAGGGCAAAGGGAAGAAGAAGGGGAACTTCGAAAAGAACAGCAAGCAAGTTGCTGCTCAAAAGAAGAAACCCAAATCTGGACCTAAGCCTGAAACTGAGTGCTTCTACTGCAAGCAGACTGGTCACTGGAAGCGGACTGCCCCAAGTATTTGGCGGATAAGAAGGATGGCAAGGTGAACAAAGGTATATGCGATATACATGTTATTGATGTGTACCTTACTAATGCTCGCAGTAGCACCTGGGTATTTGATACTGGTTCTGTTGCTAACATTTGCAACTCAAAATAGGGACTACGGATTAAGCGAAGATTGGCTAAGGACGAGGTGAGGATGCGCGTGGGAAATGGTTCCAAAGTCGATGTGATCGCGGTCGGCACGCTACCTCTACATCTACCTTCGGGATTAGTATTAGACCTAAATAATTGTTATTTGGTGCCAGCGTTGAGCATGAACATTATATCTGGATCTTGTTGGATGGGAGACGGTTATTCATTTAAATCAGAGAATAATGGTTGTCGGTGTCAAAACCGGCGGATCTCGGGTAGGGGGTCCCGAACTGTGCGTCTAGGCCGGATGGTAACAGGAGGCAAGGAACATGATGTTTTACCCAGGTTCGGGCCCTCTTGATGGAGGTAAAACCCTACGTCCTGCTTGATTAATATTGATGATATGGGTAGTACAAGAGTAGATCTACCACGAGATCAAGGAGGCTAAACCCTAGAAACTAGCCTATGGTATGATTGTTGTATGATGAAGTTGTCCTACGGACTAAAACCCTCCGGTTTATATAGACACCAGAGAGGGTTAGGGTTACACAAAGTCGGTTACAATGGTAGGAGATCTTGAATATCCGCATCGCCAAGCTTGCCTTCCACGCCAAGGAAAGTCCCATCCGGACACAGGACGAAGTCTTCAATCTTGTATCTTCATAATCCTGGAGTCCGGCTGAAGGTATAGTCCGGCTATCCGGACACCCTCTAATCCAGGACTCCCTCAGTAGCCCCCGAACCAGGCTTCAATGATGACGAGTCCGGCATGCAGATTGTCTTCGACATTGCAAGGCGGGTTCTTCTCCAAATTCCGTGTACCTGCTGAATAATGTCCGATTTTCGTAATGTAGCGCACCTTGGCTTCCACGCCCAATAATGGCCGTCTTCCACGTGTTAAACGAATGCGAAAAGTCGGGGTGTTTTTACATTCACACCCCTAGCCGCATAAACGAGCCGCCTATTTAATGGGATGGGGATTCAGATCCAAACCACACCTTCTCCTCTCCGCGAGTAATCATCAGAGCGCCTCCAGCAAAGGTCCATTCCAACATGGCCAGCCGTCGCAGCTCCTCCTCTCGCCCTTCCAGTCCTAAACCTGGAGACTCGGAGAGGTGCTCCATCCCGCACAGCGAGCTAGTGTCGCTTCAGGCCAAGGGATTTCTCCCTCCGGCCTATATGGTCCCGGTCCGAGCCGGACTCGCCACCTATAATGGTGGAGAGCAAGCGGAGAGCACCCCGAATCCCTCCAAAGGAGAGCGGGTGTGCCTCGTCCCTTATCTAGTAAGAGGACTTGGATTTCCAACTCATCCATTTCTCCGTGGGCTTCTGGAGTTCTACGGCCTCCAGCTGCACAATCTCACGCCCGCCTCTATATTGCATATCGCGGGCTTCGTCGCCCTTTGCGAGCTATTCTTAGGTGTTGAGGCCCACTTCGCGCTGTGGAAGAGGTTATTCTGCTTGGTGCCCCGCTCTCAAGAGGGGTCTATATATCAAGTGGGCGGAGCCGAAGTGTGGCGTATCGCCGGGACTGGATATCTATCCGGAACCCCAAAGAAGGCGTCTGAGGACTGTCCTTCGGAATGGTTTTATATAGATGATGTCCCGCTGCCGGATCCTATCCGGGCCGGTCTCCCCGAATTCAACAGTGCTCCCTTAAAGAAACGCCTAAGCTGGCATCCGCGGAGCTCTCAGAGAGAAGGCGACTGGGACGTCCTTCACCTGATGGGTCGGATAAGACTATTATCTCATTCCAGACTAACCATGATTGAAGTCATGGCCGCATGCATTATGCGGGGGGTGCAGCCGCTTCAATATAGAGGCCACCCCATGTGGGATTTTAACGGGGAGGATGATGCCACCCGTTACGGTCGTAAGGGGCCAGCCTCAGCTGCCGCTCTAGTAAAGATCTTATCCTCTTTGTACAAGGGAGAAGAGGAGGAATTCCTCCGCGTCAACCCGCAGGGCGGATTTTCTATGTACAACCCTCCGAGTTGGGTAGGTGGACAATTGTGCTTGCGCATCCGTTTTATATTCCCATGATTAAATATGTAGTCTTCTGATTTCAACGCAGGAACTGCGTCAGGAAGTAAAGGATATAAATAGCCGTCCCCCGCAGCCTGAGGATCCAGAACGGTCCCTCGATCCGGACTCCGAAGAGGATCCGGACATATCGGTGGAGCTGATTGACGGGGTGTTTCAGCAGCTAAGCAAGGACAATACCTTGGTGGCCATTACGGCTGATTACCCAGGGTTAATCCCGGCCTCCCAGGTAACAGAGAGCGGAGTCTCATCCCCTTGAGAAGGAATCCATTCTCACGCATCTCAGTTTTCCTGACAACGGTCGTGTTTTGTAGGGAAGGTTTCCGAGGCGGGAGGCCGAACCTGCGGCGGCTAGCCAACGAGGGGCCGTAGGGCCCCGTGGGGTAAAAAGGAATGTAGTCCGGACTGAGACGCCGGCGCAAAGGTATAGCACACCCTCTTTTTCCCTGGTGTTATTCCTTCAGGGCATATTAACGTTCGTGCTGTCTTTAGGACGAAGAGACCTCGCTGGACTACATCCGGAGAGGTTGCCAATCACGCCCCCACCAGCCAGGCTCCAACGCCTGGCCTGGAAGCGGAAGCGAACACAAGGCGCGCACCGGACGCTCCTCCGACAGAGGATGCGGATAGGCTGTCTACCACCAATTCCGAGGTGGAGAGTGCCATGAACCACAGGCGTCGCCGGATAGTTCTTCGCGACGCTTGTTTCTCCCAAGAGGCATTAGATGCCTTCAATTCGGGAGATGCGTATCTCCGTGCCACTCAAAATGGTTTAGCCAGAGCCACGGAGCAATATGTAAAAGACATACGGGTAAGAAATTTTGGTAAATATATATATACCAGTAGCCCCCGAGACTTGAAACAGTTAGGGTAACTGATTTAAGGATCATTTGTTATGCAGGTTCTTACAGAGAAGAATACCCTAATGTCCCAGGAGCTGGAAGAGTGCAAAGCCCAACTGGAGGCCGCACTAGCCGCGGCAGGGGAGCCCAAAGAGACCCCCTCTGGTAAGATACACTTCGAAAGATTAGTATCTTGCAAAGTGTGGCGTGGGTGTAAATCTGACAAATCATATTGCAGATGGCGCCGGACTAGATCCAAAGAGGCAACAACTCTTGAGCTGGCTAAAGGCCGGTGAGAGTATGTTGACAAGGGTGAGGCGGGAGAAGAATGATCTTCAGGATGCCAACACCAAGCTGGACGTTGAACTTAAAGATGTTCGTGGCCAGCTGTCGGACTCTACTAAGGAGAATCAGCGGCTTCGACGCGGCATATTTAGTAAGTGCTTAAGCGAATCTTTGAAAGAAAAGAGTTCGGCGAGGAAGTCGACTAACAGAGTAATGTCTGTAGGTATGCTAACGGGTCGTCCTGCAGAGAAGATGCCCGGTTCTACGAGTGACCTTCTTCCCGAGCTCTCGCAACTGCACGAGCGAGTTCGGCAGGCGATGCGAGGCGTTGCCCGAGCCTTATGGCCTTCCCACTCCATGCCCGAGGGCCTTGGAGAGCTTTCGGCGGAGAAGCTTAAGGGATCTCGGCGGCGCTTCCTATTGTGGAAGATATTGGCCTGCCGACAAGGCGCTAGGGAGGCCTGGGCCATGGTGAAGATGCGGTACACGAAGGCTGACCCAAACCATATGGCCGAGGTCGGGCCTGTGGGGCCTGACGGGAAGGAGATCCCTGTAAGCTTAGTGTACGGCCAAGTAGAATTGTCCGCAAAGTATTCCCAGCAGGACTATAAGTTAGACAGCCTGTTAGATGGTATTGAAGAGGAATACAATTAGTCAGAGTGACTATGTAATTTTTAATTGACATGTGTAATGCCTTCTAGCCAGATTGTAGATTGTTTGTCGTTGCCGACCTTTTTGCTTCAACCTCAGGACCTGACGGTTCGGAGTGTGTCCGAATACCCTACCGGTTATGTGAGAACCAGGGTATGCATGGAGACCAGGCGTAGGGGTCATTAGTGCTTTATCAGACAAGTGCCCAACTAGTTATGTTATATTACATGGTTAGTAAGAAACATCTTCCAGAGAGAATAGTTTCGTTAGGGGTTCCTTTCTCTGGGAGGCATGCCCTAAAGTGCATGTCCGGACTTCAACGCAGGAAAATCATCTGGGGGCATATATATAAATAAGTAAAAAAGGTCATCTTTTAGTTCACCGACCGAATATTCCCTTAAGAACGCTAGCTTTTGGCTTCACCCAGTCTGAGGTACACATCCGGCTGATCCGGCAGTAACAATCGCAGAGGTTCTCCCTTTACCACCTAGCCGAACAATCGGGAACGTAGGGGTAAGCATAGGAGCCAGGCAACCCAGCTTGGCCAAAACTTAAGTCATATTGATGCATATAATGGTGAAGAAAAGGTACATGCGGAAGTTTGACACATGTGGTGGGCGTGAAGCCCGTATAAATAAGCTTCTGTTAAAGAAGCCCCCAGGTTTAATGAGCGCGAGTAGCACGTCACTTGAGGAGCCTTTAAGGGCTATAAAAGAAAAGAGGGGAAGGAGAGAAATGTAAGACAGAAAATGTAAAAAATGGACAGAGGAAGGAGACAAACACAGAGTCCGGCGCTAGGCGTAGAATCTTCGGAGACGGGCTGTGTTCCATGGGTTCGGCTCGAGTCGGTTATCTGACGCATCTCGCAGGCGGTATGCTCCACCAGTCAGGACTTGGTCGATTATGAAGGGACCTTGCCACTTGGGCTTCATCTTGTCCTTTTTCTTGTCTGGCAGGCGTAGAACTAATTCGCCAACGTTGTAGTTTTTGGCCCGCACTTCTCTGCTTTGATATCTTCGAGCCTGCTGTTGATAGAATGCGAAACGGGCTTTTGTCACGTCGCGCTCCTCCTCTAAGGCGTCCAAACCATCCTACCGATCGAGCTCGGCTTCCCTTTCTTCGTACATGCGCACTTGAGGTGAGTCATGAATTATGTCGCATGGCAAGACTGCCTCTGTGCCGTACACCATAAAAAATGGTGTGTATCCGGTGGTGCGATTCGGCGTGGTCCGGAGCCCCCAGAGTACGGAGTCGAGCTCCTCTACCCAGTGCGTGTTAGATTCCTTGAGGGACGGCACTAATCTGGGTTTGATGCCGCTCATGATGAGACCATTTGCATGTTCGACCTGACCGTTAGTTTGTGGGTGATAGACGGAAGCATAATCGAGCTTGATGCCCATGTTTTTGCACCAGAGTTTTACCTCATCGGCCGTAAAGTTCGTGCCGTTATCGGTGATGATGCTATGGGGGACGCCATAACGGTGTACGACCCCGGATATAAAGTCTATCACAGGTCCGGATTCGGCCGTCTTAACAGGCTTGGCTTCTATCCATTTGGTGAACTTATCCACCATGACCAGTAAGTATTTATTCTTGTGGGTTCCGCCTTTAAGGGGTCCCACCATGTCAAGCCCCCAGACCGCGAAAGGCCAAGTGATGGGGATAGTTTGGAGGGCGGTGGGTGGCATATGGCTTTAGTTTGCAAAAAGCTAGCAACTGGCGCATCGTTGGACCAAGTCCTGAGCGTCCGCTCGGGCCGTCGGCCAATAAAAGCCTGTACGGAAAGCCTTGCTTACAAGGGACCGAGCTGCGGCGTGATGGCCACTGAGTCCGGCATGAATTTCAGCCAGCAGGTTCCGCCCTTCCTCTTCGGAGATGCACCTTTGAAGGACTCCGGTAGTGCTTTTCTTATAAAGTTCTCCCTCATGGACTTTATAGGCTTTAGATCGCTGCACTATACAGCGTGCCTCGTTTTGGTCCTCTGGGAGTTCCTGCCTAGTAAGGTAGGCTAGGAATGGTTCTGTCCACGGGGCGATAACGGCCATTAGTACGTGGGCTGAGGTTGTGATTTCATTGGTAGAGCCTCCGATTATGTCAGATTGTTCGGCGTCGGACAATGCGGTTGGGTCCGGACTAATATTGCCATGTTCCCCTTCCCATACTACGGATGGCTTGAACAGCCTTTCCAGGAAGATGTTGGGGGGACCGCATCGCGTTTTGCGCCGATGCGTGCCAGGACGTCTGCCACCTGATTGTTTTCTCGGGCTATATGGTGAAATTCGAGCCCCTCAAACCGAGCTGACATTTTGAGGACGGCGTTGCGGTAAGCTGCCATTTTTGGATCCTTGGCATCGAAGTCTCCATTTATTTGGGATATCGCGAGGTTTGAATCCCCGCGCACCTCTAGGCGTTGAATGCCCATGGATACTGCCATCCGGAGACCATGTAAATGGGCCTCATATTCGGCTGCATTGTTGGAGTCCGTGTACATAATCTGGAGTACATATTGAACTGTGTCTCCTGTGGGGGACGTCAAAACGACGTCGGCCCCTAGTCCGGCCAACATTTTGGAACCGTCGAAGTGCATGATCCAGTTTGAATATGTGTCGTACACTTTAGGGAGTTCGGCCTCCGTCCATTCTGCGACGAAGTCGGCCAAAACTTGCGACTTGATAGCTCGTTGTGGCCTATAAATTATGTCAAATGGGAGGAGCTTTATGGCCCATTTTGCAATCCGGCCCGTTGCGTCACGGTTGTTTATAATATCGTTGAGTGGTACTTCCGATGCTACTGTGATTGACCCCTCTTGAAAGTAGTGTCGTAGCTTCCGGGATGCCATGAATACCGCATATGCAATCTTTTGATAATGTGGGTACCGTGATTTGCATGGGGTGAGGACAGTGGACACATAGTAAACCGGCTTTTGAAGGGGGAATTTGTGTCCGTCCGTTTCCCACTCGATGACGAGTACTGCGCTGACAACTTGATGGGTTGCTGCAATGTACAATAGCATTGGTTCGCTGATGTTTGGCGCGGCCAGGACGGGGTTTGTTGCCAATATGGCTTTTATTTCCTCGAGTCCGGTCGTGGCGGCATCCGTCCACTCGAAGTGTTCGGTGCGCCGAAGGAGGCGATAGAGGGGTAGCGCCTTTTCTCCCAACCGGGAGATAAAGCGGCTTAGAGCCGCCATGCATCCGGTTAATTTTTGTATTTGTTTGAGGTCCTTTGGGATATCCAATTGTGACAAAGCTCGGATCTTGGCTGGATTTGCTTCGATTCCTCTACCGGATACAATGAAGCCCAAAAGCTTTCCTGCTGGAACGCCGAAAACGCATTTTTCTGGATTTAGCTTGATGCCGTATGCTCGGAGGTTGTCAAATGTAAGCCTCAAGTTGTCTACTAGAGATTCAACATGTCTTGTTTTTACGACCACATCATCCACGTATGCCTCTACTGTTTTGCCGATCTGGTTTGCCAGACATGTCTAAATCATGCGCTGATATGTTGCGCCGGCGTTTTTGAGCCCGAAAGGCATTGTGTTGAAGCAGAATGGGCCGTATGGGGTGATGAATGTCGTTGCGGCTTGGTCTGACTCGGCCATCTTGATTTGATGGTAACCGGAGTATGCGTCGAGGAAGCACAACAAATCGTGTCCTCCAGTGGCGTCGATAATTTGATCGATGCGGGGGAGGGGGGAGGGATCCTTTGGGCAAGCCTTGTTAAGGTCTTTGAAGTCAACGCATAGGCGCCAGGATTTGTCCTTCTTTGGTACCATCACCAAGTTTGCTAGCCAGTCCGGATGTCTTATATCTCTGATGAATCCGGCCTCCAATAGTTTGGCTAGCTCCTCTCCCATTGCCTATCTCTTGGGCTCAGAGAAACGCCGAAGGGCTTGTTTGACAGGTTTGAATCCTTTTAGGATATTTAAGCTGTGTTCGGCCAGCCTGCCTGGGATTCCTGGCATGTCTGAAGGGTGCCAGGCAAAAATATCCCAGTTCTCCCGTAGGAGTTCTTGCAGTGTGGCGTCTACATCGGGGTTTAATTGTGCCCCAATGGAAGCTGTTTTATTGGGGTCCGTTGGATGGACCTGGAATTTGACTATTTCATCCGCTGGTTTAAAGGAGGTGGACTTGGATCTTTTATCGAGTATCACATCATCCCTGTTTATCGTGGAGCGCAGCGAAGTCAGTTCCTCAGCCGCTAGGGCTTCGGACAGTGCCTCAAGGGCCAATGCGGCTGTCTTGTTTTCGGTGCGGAGTGCTATGTCCGGATCACTAGCGAGAGTGATGATTCCATTCGGCCCGGGCATCTTGAGCTTCATGTACCCGTAATGGGGTATTGCTTGGAAGATTGTAAACGCTTCCCGCCCCAGCAGAGCGTGGTATCCGCTACTGAACGGGGCCACTTGGAATGTGACCTCTTCGGACTTATAATTATACGGCGTGCCGAACACCACATCTAGTGTGATTTTTCCTGCACAGCGCGCTTCCCGACTGGGGATTATTACTCTAAAGGTTGTGCTACTTCGCTCAATGCGGTTCCAGTGTATTTCCATTTTTTGAAGGGTTTCCTCATAAATGAGGTTCAATCCGCTGCCTCCGTCCATGAGTACCTTGGTGAGGCGAAAGCCGTCCACTATAGGACTGAGTACCAATGCGGCTAGTGCTCGAGCTGTTCGGATTTTAGGTTCATCACTGGCATTAAAAGTAATAGCCGTGTCACTCCATGGGTTTATTGTTGCTACTTGATAGACTTCGGCGAGGTTGCGGAGTGTTCTTTTTCGCATATTATTTGATGCGAAAGTCTCGAAGACTGTTAAGACTGTACTGGAGTCCCTGAGGTGGTTTTCTGCGGCCTCCGGAATTAGGAGATCTTCGCCCCTTTTGGCCACCTGCCAGAGTATCCAACATGCTCTAAGGCTATGAGTTGGTGTGGCGTCCTCTGTACTATGAATTTTATAGGTTCCATTAAGCCATCCCTCCAGTACGGTTCCATGCCCTGTAGAGGGTTTTGGTTTTTTGGTTTTTAACCCGGGTGTCTCATGATGATGCACCCTTTTATTTCGGACGAAGTTTCTATTCAGGGTCAGATTGTCCCAAAATTTAGTTTCGGTTTTCCGGGCGCTTTCCATCGCACAGTACTTTTGTACTATGGATGCCAAGTCAAAGAAGCATGTAATATCACGACGACCTGTGGCGTTGAGGATTCCCTTGTCCGTGCAATTATTGCAAAATATTGAGATTGTGTCTTCCTCACGGCAGTCCTTTATCCTGTTCATAACCAGGAGGAACCTTGCCCAGTAATGATGTACTGTTTCTTCGGGCTTTTGCCTGACTTGCGATAGATCGCTTATGTTCGGGTGGGTGGGTGGAATTAAATCCGGAACTTCAGCCAATCTAAGACTCAGGGGCCAAGGAGTTTCTGAACTCTGAAGTTTGGATTCTTGGATGTTGTCTAGTGAATCAAGCCCATTGCCTGATTCTAAGTTCAGGTCTTGAGTTACATCCTCCCCTCCGCGGGTATCCGGCTTGGAGGGATCGGGAATCCGGACGTAGCTAGTCCGTAAGATAGATGAAGAGTCGCTGCACTGTGCCTCTACCACGGCAACGTGATGGGTGACTTGGGGAGAATAATTTCTCTTAGATCGGGTTTAAGCCCAACCTGGTCATAATCCGTAGTGACCCCCAAGGCGGCGATGCGATCCAAGAGTTCGTTTACGGAAGGGAGCTCCATTGGATCTAACTGGTCGACGAGTTCCGAGATGACGTGAAGATTGCTTTTGATGACCCGAGAGGTCACCGTCGGCGCAACGGCCGAACAGGCGGTCATGAGAAAATCGCCTAGCCGGAGAGTTTGGCCGACAACCAAGGCTCCCTTAGTAACGGTGCCGTCTTTAAAGACGGGAAGAGGCATCCTTTCTGATTGCGACGGCACAGAGGAACTCCCAATGAAAGCACCAATGTCGGTGTCAAAACCGGCGGATCTCGGGTAGGGGGTCCCGAACTGTGCGTCTAGGTCGGATGGTAACAGGAGGCAAGGAACACGATGTTTTACCCAGGTTTGGGCCCTCTTGATGGAGGTAAAACCCTACGTCCTGCTTGATTAATATTGATGATATGGGTAGTACAAGAGTAGATCTACCACGAGATCAAGGAGGCTAAACCCTAGAAACTATCCTATGGTATGATTGTTGTATGATGAAGTTGTCCTACGGACTAAAACCCTCCGGGTCATATAGACACCGAAGAGGGTTAGGGTTACACAAAGTCGGTTACAATGGTCGGAGATCTTGAATATCCGCATCGCCAAGCTTGCCTTCCACGCCAAGGAAAGCCCCATCCGGACACGGGACGAAGTCTTCAATCTTGTATCTTCATAGTCCTGGAGTCCGGCTGAAGGTATAGTCCGGCTATCCGGACACCCCCTAATCCAGGACTCCCTCAATGGTTGTTCTACTTATATGAGTAAAATCTTTTATGGTCATGCACCCATGAAGAATGGTCTATTCTTATTAAATCTCGATAGTAGTGACACACATATTCATAATGTTGCAGCCAAAAGATGCAGAGTTGATAATGATAGTGCAACTTATTTGTGGCACTGCCGTTTAGGTCATATCGGTATAAAGCGCATGAAGAAACTCCATAATGGACTTTTGGAACCACTTGATTATGAATCACTTGGTACTTGCGAACCATGCCTTATGGGTAAGATGACAAAAACACCGTTCTCCGGTACTATGGAGAGAGCAATAGATTTGTTGGAAATCATACATACAGATGTATGTGGTCCGATGAATATTGAGGCTCGTGGCGGATATCGTTATTTTCTCACCTTCACAGATGACTTAAGCAGATATGGGTATATCTACTTAATGAAACATAAGTCTGAAACATTTGAAAAGTTTAGAGAATTTCAGAGTGAAGTGGAAAATCATCGTAACAAGAAAATAAAATTCCTACGATCTGATTGTGGAGGAGAATATTTGAGTTACGAGTTTGGTGTACATTTGAAACAATGCGCAATAGTTTCGCAACTCACGCCACCCGTAACACCATAGCGTAATGGTGTGTTCGAACGTCGTAATCGTACTTTACTTGATATGGTGCGATCTATGATGTCTCTTACTGATTTACCGCTATCGTTTTTGGGTTATGCTCTAGAGACGGCCGCATTCACATTAAATAGGGCACCATCAAAATCCGTTGAGACGACGCCTTATGAACTGTTGTTTGGCAAGAAACCAAAGTTGTCGTTTCTGAAAGTTTGGGGCTGCGATGCTTATGTGAAAAAGCTTCAACCTGATAAGCTCGAACCCAAATCGGAGAAATGTGTCTTCATAGGATATCCAAAGGAAACTATTGGATACACCTTCTATCACAGATCCGAAGGCAAGACTTTTGTTGCTAAATTCAGAAACTTTCTAGAGAAGGAGTTTCTCTCGAAAGAAGTGAGCGGGAGGAAAGTAGAACTTGATGAGGTAACTGTACCTGCTCCCTTATTGGAAAGTAGTACATCACAGAAACCAGTTTCTGTGACACCTACACCAGTTAGTGAGGAAGCTAATGATGATGATCATGAAACTTTAGAACAAGATACTACTGAACCTCGTAGATCAACCAGAGTAAGATCCACACCAGAGTGGTACGGTAATCCTGTTCTGGAAGTCATGCTACTAGATCATGATGAACCTACGAACTATGGAGAAGCGATGGTGAGCCCAGATTCCGCAAAATGGCTTGAAGCCATGAAATCTGAGATGGGATCCATGTATGAGAACAAAGTGTGGACTTTGGTTGACTTGCCCAAAGATCGTCAAGCAATTGAGAATAAATGGATCTTCAAGAAGAAGACTGACGCTGACGGTAATGTTATTGTCTACAAAGCTCGACTTGTCGCAAAAGGTTTTCGACAAGTTCAAGGGATCGACTACGATGAGACCTTTTCACCCGTAGCGATGCTTAAGTCTGTCCGAATCATGTTAGCAATTGCCGCATTTTATGATTATGAAATTTGGCAGATGGATGTCAAAACTGCATTCCTGAATGGATTTCTGGAAGAAGAGTTGTATATGATGCACCCGCAAGGTTTTGTCGATCCAAAGGGAGCTAACAAAGTGTGCAAGCTCCAGCGATCCATTTATGGACTGGTGCAAGCCTCTCGGAGTTGGAATAAACGCTTTGATAGTGTGATCAAAGCATTCGGTTTTATACAGACTTTTAGAGAAGCATGTATTTACAAGAAAGTGAGTGGGAGCTCTATAGCATTTCTGATATTATATGTAGATGGCATATTACTAATCGGAAATGATATAGAATTTCTGGATAGCATAAAGGGATACTTGAATAAGAGTTTTTCAATGAAAGACCTCGGTGAAGCTGCTTACATATTTGGGCATTAAGATCTATAGAGATAGATCAAGATGCTTAATTGGACTTTCACAAAGCACATACCTTGATAAAATTTTGAAGAAGTTCAAAATGGATCAAGCAAAGAAAGGATTCTTTCCTGTGTTACAAGGTGTGAAATTGAGTAAGACTCAATGCCCGACCAATGCAGAAGATAGAGAGAAAATGAAAGATGTTCCCTATGCTTCAGCCATAGGCTCTATCATGTATGCAATGATGTGTACCAGACCTGATGTGTGTCTTGCTATAAGTCTAGCAGGGAGGTACCAAAGTAATCCAGGAGTGGATCTCTGGACAGCGGTCAAGAACATCCTAAAATACCTGAAAAGGACTAAGGATATGTTTCTCATATATGTAGGTGACAAAGAGCTCATCGTAAATGGTTACGTTGATGCAAGCTTTGACACTGATCCGGACGATTCTAAATCGCAAACCGGATACGTGTTTACATTAAACGGTGGAGCTGTCAGTTGGTGCAGTTCTAAACAAAGCGTTGTGGCAGGATCTACATGTGAAGCGGAGTACATAGCTGCTTCGGAAGCAGCAAACGAAGGAGTCTGGATGAAGGAGTTCATATCCGATCTAGGTGTCATACCTAGTGCATCGGGTCCAATGAAAATATTTTGTGACAATACTGGTGCAATTGCCTTGGCAAAGGAATCCAGATTTCACAAGAGAACCAAGCACATCAAGAGACGCTTCAATTCCATCCGGGATCTAGTCCAGGTGGGAGACATAGAGATTTGCAAGATACATACGGATCTGAATGTAGCAGACCCATTGACTAAGCCTATTCCACGAGCAAAACATGATCAGCACCAAAGCTCCATGGGTGTTAGAATCATTACTGTGTAATCTAGATTATTGACTCTAGTGCAAGTGGGAGACTGAAGGAAATATGCCCTAGAGGCAATAATAATGTTATTACTTTATTTCCTTATATCATGATAAATGTTTATTATTCATGCTAGAATTGTATTATCCGGAAACATAATACTTGTGTGAATAAATAGACAAACTAAACGTCACTAGTATGCCTCTACTTGACAAGCTCATTAATCAAAGATGGTTATGTTTCCTAACCATAGACATGTGTTGTCATTTGATTAACGGGATCACATTATTAGGAGAATGATGTGATTGACATGACCCATTTCATTAGCTTAGCACCCGATCATTTAGTATGTTGCTATTGCTTTCTTCATGACTTATACATGTTCCTATGACTATGAGATTATGCAACTCCCGTTTTCCGGAGGAACACTTTGTGTGCTACCAAACGTCACAACGTAACTGGGTGATTATAAAGGAGCTCTACAGGTGTCTCCAAAGGTAAATGTTGGGTTGGCGTATTTCGAGATTAGGATTTGTCACTCAGATTGTCGGAGAGGTATCTCTGGGCCCTCTCGGTAATGCACTTCACATAAGCCTTGCAAGCATTGCAACTAATGAGTTAGTTATGAGATGATGTATTACGAAACGAGTAAAGAGACTTGCCGGTAACGAGGTTGAACTAGGTATTGAGATACCGACGATCGAATCTCGGGCAAGTAACATACCAATGACAAAGGGAACAACGTATGTTGTTATGCGGTCTAACCGATAAAGATCTTCGTAGAATATGTGGGAGCCAATATGAGCATCCAGGTTCCGATATTGGTTATTGACCGGAGACATGTCTCGGTCATGTCTACATTGTTCTCGAACCCGTAGGGTCCGCACGCTTAAGGTTTTGATGACAGTTATATTATGAGTTTAGGAGTTTTGATGTACCGAAGTTAGTTCGGAGTCCCGGATGTGATCACGGACATGACGAGGAGTCTCGAAATGGCCGAGACATAAAGATTGATATATTGGACGGCTATATTCGGACACCGGAAGTGTTCCGGGTGATTTCAGAGAAAACCGGAGTGCCGGAGGG
>NC_041392.1:84416968-84426713 GCF_002162155.2 Triticum dicoccoides
GGGGGGCGCCCCCCCTTTCCTTCTCCCTCTCCCCCTTCCTTTCCCCCTCCTAGTAGGAGTAGGAAAGAGGGGAGTCCTACTCCTACTAGGAGGACTCCTCCTCCTTGGTGCGCCCTAGGGCCGGCCGGCCTCCTCCCCTTGCTCCTTTATATACAGGGGTAGGGGGCACCCCTAGACACACAAGTTGATCCTCGTGATCGTTTTCTTAGCCGTGTGGGTTGCCCCCTTCCACCATACTCCTCGATAATATTGTAGTGGTGCTTAGGCGAAGCCCTGCAAAAGTTGAACATCAAGATCGTCACCACGCCGTCGTGCTGACGGAACTTCCCCGACACTTTGCTGGACCGGAGTCCGGGGATCGTCATCGAGTTGTACGTGTGCTAAAACTCGGAGGTGCCATAGTTTCGGTGCTTGATCGATCGGGCCGTGAAGACGTACGACTACATCAACCACGTTGTCATAATGCTTCCGCTGTCGGTCTACAAGGGTACGTAGATCACACTCTCCCCTCTCGTTGCTATGCATCACCATGATCATGCGTGTGCGTAGGAATTTTTTTGAAATTACTACATTCCCCAACAATATTATCTACTGTTTTGGGCAATATTGGGCTTTATTATCCACTTTTATATTATTTTTGGGACTAACCTATTAACCGAAGGCCCAGCCCAGATTTGCTATTTTATGCCTATTTCAGTGTTTCGCAGAAAAGGAATATCAAACGGAGTCGAAATGGAACAAAATCAACTGGAGAAGTTATTTTTGGAACGAAAGCCACCGGATAGACTTGGACTCAACGTCAGGAGATACGGGAGGTGCTCACGAGGGTGGGGGCGCCCCCCTAGGGCGCCCCTTGCCTCGTGGGGCCCCCGTAGCCACCAAAAACCATATATACCTACGTACCCTAAAACTTCTGGAACGAACAATAGATCGGGAGTTCCGCCGCCAGAAGCCTCCGTAGCCACCAAAAACCAATCTAGACCCATTCCGGCACCCTGCCGGAGGGGGCAATCCTTCTCCGGTGGCCATCTTCATCATCCCGGTGCTCTCCATGACGAGGAGGGAGTACCAGTAGCTATGTGTTTGATCTCTCTCTCTCGTGCTCTTGAGGTGTTACGATCTTGATGTATCGCGAGCTTTGCTATTATAGTTGGATCTTATGTTTCTCCTCCCCCTCTTCTCTCTTGTAATGAATTGAGTTTCCCCTTTGGAGAAATCTTATCAGATTGAGTCTTTAAAGATTTGAGAACACTTGATGTATGTCTTGCCGTGGATACCTGTGGTGACAATGGGATATCACGTGATTCACTTGATGTATGTTTTGGTGATCAACTTGCAGGTTCCGCCCATGAACCTATGCATAGGGGTTGGCACACGTTTTCGTCGTGATTCTCCGGTAGAACTTTGGGGCACTCTTTGAGGTCCTTTGTGTTGGTTGAATAGATGAATCTGAGATTGTGTGATGCATATCATATAATCATACCCACAGATACTTGAGGTGACATTGGAGTATCTAGGTGACATTAGGGTTTTGGTTGATTTGTGTCTTAAGGTGTTATTCTAGTACGAACTCTAGGGCTGTTTGTGACACTTATAGGAATAGCCCAACGGATTGATTGGAAAGAATAACTTTGAGGTGGTTTCGTACCCTACCATAATCTCTTCGTTCATTCTCTGCTATTAGTGACTTTGGAGTGACTCTTTGTTGCATGTTGAGGGCTAGTTATATGATCCAATTATGTTATTATTGTTGAGGGAACTTGCACTAGCGAAACTATGAACCCTAGGCCTTGTTTACTATCATTGCAATACCGTTTACGCTCACTTTTACCATTAGTTACCTTGCTATTTTTATAATTTCAGATTACAAATACCATTATCTACCATCCATATACCACTTGTTTCACCATCTCTTCGCCGAACTAGTGCACCTATACAATTTACCATTGTATTGGGTGTGTTGGGGACACAAGAGACTCTTTGTTATTTGGTTGCAGGGTTGCTTGAGAGAGACCATCTTCATCCTACGCCTCCTACGGATTGATAAACCTCAGGTCATCCACTTGAGGGAAATTTGCTACTGTCCTACAAACCTCTGCACTTGGAGGCCCAACAACGTCTACAAGAAAAAGGTTGTGTAGTAGACATCAAGATCTTTTCTGGCGCCGTTGCCGGGGAGGTGAGTGCTTCAAGGTATATCTTTAGATATTGCAATCGAGTCTTTTAGTTTCTTGTTTTATCACTAGTTTAGTTTCTAAAATAAAACTATAAAAAATGGAATTTAGTTTGTCTCATACGCTTCACCTTTTTAATATCTTTCGTGAGTATGATGGAAAGGATAATTGTGCTCAAGTGCTAGAAGAAGAAATCTATAAAATGTTTGGCACTAAATCTTTGAATGATGAGCATGATTGCAATGTTGTTAGTATGAATTCCTTGAATATCCATGATGCTAATGATATGCAAAGTCACAAGCTTGGGGAAGCTATGTTTGATGAAGATGATATTTTTTGTCCCACAAGTTTTGATGAGAAAATTTATTATGATGAAAGCATGCCTCCTATTTATGATGATTATATTGATGAAAGTTGATTTGGAGAGGTCATGACTTTATTTTGTGATGAATCCACTATTCCGGAAGAGGTTCCAATTGATTATGAGAACAAAGTTGCTATCTATGATGATTATTGTGATGACTTGTATGCTATAAAGAATAATGATATCCATGAAACTTGTCATCATTATTTTAGTTTTCAATTGGGTTATGCCTCACATGATAATTATTATGTTGAGTTTGCTCCCACTATTATTCATGAGAAGAATTTTGCTTGTGTGGAGAGTAATAAAATTGCTATGCTTGTAGATCATGAAAAGAATGCTTTAGGTGTTGGTTATATTGTTGAATTCATTCATGATGCTACTGAAAATTATTATGAGGGAGGAACATATGCTTGTAGGAATTGTAATAATATCAAGTTTCCTCTCTATGTGCTTAAAGTTTTGAAGTTATGCTTGTTTTACCTTCCTATGCAAGTTGATTATTGTTCCCATAAGTTGTTTGCTCACAAAATCCCTATGCATAGGAAGTATGTTAGACTTAAATGTGCTAGTCATATTCTTCATGATGCTCTCTTTATGTTACTATTCTTATCCTTTATGCTAGCATCATTGAAATCATCATGCCTAGCTAGGGGCATTAAACGATAGCGCTTGTTGGGAGGCAACCCGATTTTATTTTAGTTCCTTGCTTTTTGTTCCTGTTTACTAATAAATAATTCATCTATACTCTGTTTAGATGTGGTTTTATGCTTTTAATTAGTGTTTGTGCCAAGTAGAACCTTTGGGAAGACTTGGGGGAAGTCTTGTTGATCATGCTGTCAAAAACAGAAACTTTAGTGCTCACGAGAACTGCTGCCATTTTTAATTGGAGAGTTCTATTTAGTTAATTCTTTTTTCAGCTGATTAATAGATAAATTCCTCAGGTCCAGCAATTTATTTGATAATTTTATGAGTTCCAGAAGTATATGTTAGATCCAGATTACTACAGAATGTTCTGTTTTTGACAGATTCTGTTTTTCGTGTGTTGTTTGCTTATTTTGATGAATCTATGAGTAGTATAGGAGGGTATGAACCATAGATAAGTTGGAATACAGTAGGTTTAACACAAATATAAATTAAGAATGAGTTCATTACAGTACCTTGAAGTGGTGATTTACTTTTTATACTAACGGAGCTTACGAGTTTTCTACTTTAAGTTTTGTGTTGTGAAGTTTTCAAGTTTTGGGTAAGGATTCGATGGACTATGGAATAAGGAGTGGCAAGAGCCTAAGCTTGGGGATGCCCGAGGCACCCCAAGGTAATATTCAAGGACAACCAAGAGCCTAAGCTTGGGGATGCCCCGGAAGGCATCCCCTCTTTCGTCTTCGTTCATCGGTAACTTTACTTGGAGCTATATTTTTATCCGCCACATGATATGTGTTTTGCTTGGAGCGTCAATTTATTTTATTAGGACTAGCACACATGCCCGTGCGTTGCAACGGGATAATAAAATTACATGCCTCTAGCTCAATATAAGAATGGATCAAGATCCCCACATGATCATATTCTCTAGTTCAGCATGGCACCCTTTAATTAGAGCCAAACCAGTAGATTCTGTTGTATTGGCACGTGCCCACAATTTCTTTGAATTACAATTAACCTGCATATTCTTTTTTTATTTGCATATGGAAGCTATCATCGTTAATAATTTATCGCGCCCCTTATTCTGAACAAGCCAACTTAGCTCGATGTGCCAGATGCGGAGAAGGCCCAGAATGGGAGTGATCGAACACACGACCTTAAAGATCCGACCACATGTAGCTAGCCACAAAAACAAACGCGTCCTGCTAACTAATGGTCAGCATGAACATTAAAGAATATAATGCAACATCTGCTTCAAAACATTTTTATTTATTTTTTAATCTTTTCATACATTGATTACTATCAACTGCAAAATATACTTGGCAACATGAATAATTTTCCAAATTACGAACATTTTTTTGAAAATTCCATACATTTTAAAAAACACTAACAAAATTTTGAACAGAACATTTGTTGAAATTCACAAACATTTCTTAAAAGCATGAAGGTTTTATAAAGTATGATATTTTTTTAATTTGTTTACAGTTTTGGAAAATGGGAACATATTTTGAACATATAGAAGAAATTTAGAAAATGTGTCTTTTAATGCAAAAACCATTTTCAACTTTCTCAACATATCACTAAAAGAAGAATATTTTTAAAATTTGTAAATTTTTATTTCTTCAACAAATACGGTAAAACAACAAATATTTTTTTCAAAAAATTGGAGCAATTTTTAAAATTCGGAATGACAAAAAATTTAAAATTGTAAACAGTTTTTATAATGAACATAATTTTGGAATTCATAAAATGAATTACCTAATATAATTCGCAACATGAAAAATCTTCCAAATTACGAACAATTTTTTTCAAAATTCCATAGATTTTAAGACAAAGATAGATCAAAAAATTTGAACGGAACATTTCCGGAAATTCACATAAATTTCTTAAAACATGAACCTCTAAAAAATATGATTATTTTTTAAGTTGTGAACAATTTTTTAAAATGGGAATACGTTTTGAAAATTCGGAAGAATTTTGAAAAATGTGTTTCTTCAATGCAAACATTATTTTCAATTTTTGCACATATCGCTAAAACAAAATATTTTTTAAATTTGGAACAATTTTCAAATGATTTTTTAAAATCTTGTCTTTTTAAATAAGAACATTTTTTAGAAGAATGGGAGTATTTTTTAAATTTCAACAATTATTGGCATGACAAAAGAAATCCAAACATTTTTTAGAATAGGAACACATTTTTTTAATTCGTAACATTTTACAAAATTTTGAATAAAAATTGAAATTGCATACATTTTTTGAAAATTTCGAATTTCAGAAAGAAATGAAAAGCAGACATAGAATGGGGAAATTAAAAAACAAACAGGAACTACAAAGAGAAAGCAACAGAAAAAGAAATATTGAAACAGAACACAGACAGAAATGGGCCGCCGAGTCTTGGGCGCCCTGTGCTTAACTGAACTATTTGTCACATTGTGTGGGAAATATGATTGTTTAGAACAATGTTTTGCATCTTTTATTTCAATAATAGTGGCATTGATAGCCTTTACTATGCTTATGTTACAAGTATACATGTTGCTGTCTGAAAAACAGAAAGTATACCGCTGTTGCAATAATTCCCTAGAAAAGTCAGAATGTGATAAAATGTTGAAACCTTTTGCATATATTAAGCTCTGATAAATTTACTACAGTGGGAATTTTCTTTCATAATTTTTGGAGCTAGGGAAGTATGGATGTTGCTGCATTCTTTACAGACTATCCTATTTAGGCAGATTGCTGCTATGTTTGCATATGTTTGCTTCTTTAATGATTCTATTTGAGGATAGGACTATTAAATATGCAGAGGCATTTAGTATGTAATGTTGAATAATAATTTCTAGTGATTTGCTACAATAGAGTATGATACAGTTTTGGCAATGGTTCATACTAACTTATCTCACGAGTCCTTGTTGAGTTTTGTGTGGATGAAGCTTTTGAGATTTAGGGAGACCTTGATATGAGAGGAATTAAGGAGACACAAAATCTCAAGCTTGGGGATGGCCAAGGCACCCAAAGATAATATTTCAAGAAGTCTCAAGCATCTAAGCTTGGGGATGCCCCGGTTGGCATCCCACCTTTCTTCTTCAACAACTATCGGTTAGTATCGGTTGATCCTATGTTTTTGCTTCTGCACATGATGTTTCATATTCTTAGATATCATTTTATTTTGCTTTGCTTGCTGTTTGAATAGAGTACCAAGATCTGAAATTATTAAATGTTAGAGAGTCTTCACATAGTTGCATAATTATTCGACAACTCATTGATCTTCACTTATATCTTTCGGAGTAGTTTGTCATTTGCTCTAGTGCTTCACTTATATCTTTTACAGCATGGTCGAAGAAATAGATGAACTCTCATACTTCACTTATATTATTTTGAGAGTCTTAAATAGCATGGTAATTTGCTTAAAATCCTAATATGCTAGGTATTCAAGAATAAAAAAATCTCTTATGAGTGTGTTGAATACTATGAGAAGTTTGATACTTGATGATTGTTTTGAGATATGAAGATGGTGATATTAGATTCATGCTAGTTGAGTAGTTGTGAATTTGAGAGATACTTGTGTTGAAGTTTGTGATTCCCGTGGCATGCACGTATGGTGAACCGTTATGTGATGAAGTCGGAGCATGATTTATTTATTGATTGCCTTCCTTATGAGTGGTGGTCGGGGACGAGCGATGGTCTTTTCCTACCAATCTATCCCCCTAGGAGCATGCGCGTAGTACTTTCTTTCGATAACTAACAGATTTTTGCAATAAGTATGTGAGTTCTTTATGACTAATGTTGAGTCCATGGATTATACGCACTCTCACCCTTCCACCATTGCTAGCCTCTCTAGTACCGCGCAACTTTCGCCGGTACCATACACCCACCATATACCTTCCTCAAAGCAGCCACCATACCTACCTATTATGGCATTTCCATAGCCATTCCGAGATATATTGCCATGCAACTTTCCACCATCTAGTTCATCATGACACATTCATCATTGTCATATTGCTTTGCATGATCATGTAGTTGACATCGTATTTGTGGCAAAGCCACCGTTTATAATTCTTTCATACTTGTCACTCTTGATTCATTGCATATCCCGGTACACCGCCGGAGGCATCCATATAGAGTCATCTTTGTTCTAGTATCGAGTTGTATCATTGAGTTGTAAATAAATAGAAGTGTGATGATCATCATTCAATAGAGCATTGTCCCCCCCCCCCCAAAGGAGAAAGGCCATAAAAATAAAGGCCAAATAAAAGAAATAAAAAAGGGGCAATGCTACTATCCTTTTACTACACTTGTGCTTCAAAGTAGCACCATGATCTTCATAGTAGAGAGTCTCTCATGCTATCACTTTCATATACTAGTGGGAATTTTACATTATAGAACTTGGCTTGTATATTCCAATGATGGGCTTCCTCAAAATGCCCTAGGTCTTCATGAGCAAGCAAGTTGGATGCACACCCACTTAGTTTCTTTTGAGCTTTCATAAATTTATAGCTCCAGTGCATCCGTTGCATGGCAATCCCTACTCACTCACATTGATAACTATTGATGGGCATCTCCATAGCCCGTTGATACGCCTAGTTGATGTGAGACTATCTTCTCCTTTTTGTCTTCTCCACAACCACCATTCTATTCCACCTATAGTGCTATATCCATGGCTCATGCTCATGTATTGCGTGAAGATTAAAAAAATTTAAGAACATCAAAAGTATGAAACAATTGCTTGACTTGTCATCGGGGTTGTGCATGATTTAAATATTTTGTGTGGTGAAGATAGAGCATAGCCAGACTATATGATTTTGTAGGGATAGCTTTCTTTAGCCATGTTATTTTGAGAAGACATGATTGCTTAGTTAGTATGCTTGAAGTATTATTATTTTTATGTCAATATGAACTTTTGTCTTGAATCTTCCGAATCTGAATATTCATATCACAAGTAAGAAGAATTACATTGAAATTATGCCAAGTAGCACTCCGCATCAAAAATTCTCTTTTTATCATTTACCTACTCGAGGACGAGCAGGAATTAAGCTTGGGGATGCTTGATATGTCTCCAACGTATCTATAATTTTTGATTGCTCCATGCTATATTGTCTACTATTTTGGGGTTATCAGACTTCCGTATTTTGTACCATTTTCTGAACTCAGGAGCACTCTTTCAGTAAGAGACAATTTTTCTGTACTAGATAAAGGAGTGGGTGCAGGCTTATAGCTTTGCAAACTAGACTTTTTTTACTAAGTCTGTTGCATACTTTTTTTGAGAGAGGTGAACACCATCCTTGTGTTGCTTGACCTCAATACCAAGAAAATAATATAGATCTTATAGATCCTTGAGAGCAAATTGTGCACTCAAATCCTTTAACAGTGCTGTTATTGCTTCATCATATGAACTTGTCACAATTATATCATCAACATATATGAGAACAAATATGGATATAGTTGACTAGTTATAGATAAATAACTGAAGGAAATATGCCCTAGAGGCAATAATAAAGTTATTATTTATTTCCTTATATCATGATAAATGTTTATTATTCATGCTAGAATTGTATTAACCGGAAACATAATACATGTGTGAATACATAGACAAACAAAGTGTCACTAGTATGCCTCTACTTGACTAGCTCGTTAATCAAAGATGGTTATGTTTCCTAACCATAGACAAAGAGTTGTTATTTGATTAACGGGATCACATCATTAGGAGAATGATGTGATTGACATGACCCATTCCATTAGCTTAGCACCCGATCGTTTAGTATGTTGCTATTGCTTTCTTCATGACTTATACATGTTCCTATGACTATGATATTATGCAACTCCCGTTTGCCGGAGGAACACTTTGTGTGCTACCAAACATCACAACGTAACTGGGTGATTATAAAGGAGCTCTACAGGTGTCTCCAAAGGTACATGTTGGGTTGGCGTATTTCGAGATTAGGATTTGTCACTCCGATTGTCGAAGAGGTATCTCTGGGCCCTCTCGGTAATGCCCATCACATAAGCCTTGCAAGCATTGCAACTAATGAGTTAGTTGTGAGATGATGTATTACGAAACGAGTAAAGAGACTTGCCAATAACGAGATTGAACTAGGTATTGAGATACCGACAATCGAATCTCGGGCAAGTAACATATCGATGACAAAGGGAACAACGTATGTTGTTATGCGGTCTGACCGATAAAGATCTTCGTAGAATATGTAGGAGCCAATATGAGCATCCAGGTTCCGCTATTGGTTATAGACCGGAGACGTGTCTCGGTCATGTCTACATTGTTCTCGAACCCGTAGGGTCCGCACGCTTAAGGTTTCGATAACAGTTATATTATGAGTTTATGAGTTTTGATGTACCGAAGGAGTTCGGAGTCCCGTCTGAGATTGGGGACATGACGAGAAGTCTCGAAATGGTCGAGACGTAAAGATCGATATATTGGACGACTATATTCGGACATCGGAAAGGTTCCGAGTGGTTCGGGTATTTTTTGGAGTACCGGGGAGTTACGGGAATACGGGGGAAGAAGTATATGGGCCTTATTGGGCTTTAGGGGAGAGGGAGAGGCAGGCTGCGCCCC
>NC_041392.1:84426868-84472247 GCF_002162155.2 Triticum dicoccoides
TCTTCCCTCTTCCCCTTCCTTGTCTCCTACTCCTACTACATGGAAGGACTCCTAGTTGGACTAGGAAAGGGGGAATCCTACTCCCGGTGGGAGTAGGACTCCCCTAGGGCGCGCCATAGAGAGGGCCGGCCCTCCCCTCCTCCACTCCTTTATATACGAGGGCAGGGGGCAGCCCATAGACACATAAGTTGATCTTCGTGACCGTTCTCTTAGCCGTGTGCGGTGCCCCCCTCCACCATAATCCTCGTAATATTATAGTGGTGCTTAGGCGAAGCCCTGCGATGGTAGAACATCAAGATCGTCACCACGCCGTCGTGCTGACAGAACTCTTCCCCGACACTTTGCTGGATCGGAGTCCGGGGCTCATCATCGAGCTGAACGTGTGCTAGAACTCGGATGTGCCGTAGTTTCGGTGCTTGATCGGTCGGGCCGTGAAGACGTACGACTACATCAACCGCGTTGTCATAATGCTTCCGCTGTCGGTCTACAAGGGTACGTAGACAACACTCTCCCCTCTCGTTGCTATGCATCACCATGATCTTGCGTGTGCGTAGGATTTTTTTTGAAATTACTACGTTCCCCAACAATAACGAGGTGTCAGACTTTGAAGGAACAACGCCAAGTGCTTGCATATTTTTACTGAGACGAGAATACCATGCTCTTGGGGCCTGTTTCAGTCCATACAATGCCTTGTCAAGCTTGCACACATGAAGTGGTGCATGTGCACTTGCAAACCCAGGTGGTTGTTTCATGTAAACCTCTTCTTCCAGAACACCATGGAGGAACGCGTTCTGAACGTCTAGCTGACGTAAACTCCATCCCCTGGACACATCAATAGACAAAACAAGACGAATAGTAGCAGCTTCCATAACTGGACTAAACGTGTCCTCATAATCAATACCATACCGTTGTTTAAAGCCCTTTGCAACGAGTCTGGCCTTATAATAGTCAATGGTTCCATCAGCTTTCCTTTTTATCCTAAAAACCCACTTATAGTCAATAAGATTTTTACCTCGTTGTGGAGGAACCAAATGACATGTTCTGTTTTTCCTAAGTGCCATGATTTCATCATTCAGTGCTTTTCTCCAACGTGCATCACCCAAAGCATCTTCAAGAGTATTGGGTTCTCCTGGTTCACCTGTTGAACACACTAGCCCATATTTTATAACATGCTTATAATCAATAGGTTTCATTACCCCTCGTTGAAGTCGTGTTCGGCGCGGAGTAGCAACAGGAGCCTCTGCAGAGCACTCTGGCACAGAGATCCAGGGTCTGGATGGGATGATCCTGTCCTGATCCCGAGGAAGATCCATGCAGGGCTCCAGAATCCGCAACGTGAGCAGGCGATGCCGGGTTCAGATTTTCTGCGGCCGTGGCGCGTGGTGCAAGCGACGAGTTGGCCACAGAGGATCTGGGCCGGGGCGCATCATCATGGCCCAATGATTGCTGCCTGGACCCCGGGCTAACAGAGCCTGCCCGCGTATCCGCCGAACCAGTAGTGGTGTGCCGCTTGTAGACGCGCAGTTGGCCGTCCTGCTGGACCCGGCCCAGACCAGAGCCAGCCTGCCACCTGTCGGGCGATGGTTCGCGCGCGAGAGGGGGGCATTGCGGCCCGCCAGGTTCTGCCGCATGGCTGACGCGGACTCGCCTATACGCCCGCTTGAGGTGTCCGCACACCCGCCTGCGTCTGTCGGGACTGGCGCGGCAGATTCGCTGCCAAGGGCGGATCCCAGGGAAGATCGGATGCGCGTCTGCAGCTCTTGCTCCGATCCCGAGGAGGATTTGTCCCCTCGACCAGGACACATGAAATAAGGACTTGTTGGTCCGTTTTTGTCACCATTTTCTATGATTTTTGCACCGCTGTTTTCTGCATCATCACAAGGCTCATGGAGACTATTAGTAGGGTTAGTCAACATATGATCATCACAATTTGTAATGCCCCCTTGATCATAGCCAGAAAGATGAGAAGGTAGGAGCAAAATTTCTTTGCGGAGGAGTGCGCCGGCGTTAGGGTGGAGATCCGCAAAGGGGAACTTGGTCTCATCAAAAACAACATCGCGAGAGATGAAGACCCTACCAGTGGAGATGTCAAGACACTTGACACCTTTGTGTTGGGCACTATAACCAAGGAAAGCACACTGTTTTGATCTAAACATGAGCTTGCGTTTGTTGTAAGGCCGAAGATTTGGCCAACAAGCACAGCCAAAAACACGGAGAGAGGTGTAGTCTAGTTTTGTGTGGAGGAGACGTTCCATGGGTGTTTCATTGTTGATAACACAGCTAGGTAACATGTTGATAATATGAACAGCTGTCAGAAAAGCCTCATCCCAGAACTTGAGGGGCATGGATGCTCCGGCTAGGAGGGCCAAGCCAACCTCAACAATGTGCCTATGCTTGCGTTCGGCCGACCCGTTTTGTTGGTGAGCGTGCGGGCATGATACATGGTGAGATATGCCTATGTTTTGGAAGAAGAAATTGAGTTTCTCGTATTCCCCTCCCCAATCAGACTGGACAGCAAGAATCTTACTGTCAAACTTTCTTTCAACAAGTGCTTGAAAGTTGTGAAAAACTTGGAACACATCTGATCTTCTCTTGAGGAGATAGATCCATGAAAGTTTGTTATAGTCATCGATGAAACTCACATAATACACGTGCCTACCAACAGAGGAGGGGGCAGGCCCCCACACATCAGAAAAGATCAACTGCAAAGGTTTGGTCGAGACACTAGTAGATACAGGGTACGGTAATTGTTGACTTTTAGCACACTGACATGAATTACAAATAGTTTCCATGTTTCCCTCACCAACAAACGTGAGCTTATTTTTCCTAAGTAATTTTTCAACCAAAGAGAAAGAGGCATGTCCTAAACGATCATGCCATTGTGTGGACGAAAGCTTGATAGCACCACAAGCTTGTTTACTGAATCTTCTAAACTCCAGAATCAACGGGTAGAGCCCTCGAACACATCTACCTCGATAGAGAACTTTCCTCGTGGCCTGATCCTTGATCAAATAGAAATAAGGATGAAACTCGAGAAAAACATGATTGTCAATGGCAATTCTATGAACGGAGAGAAGATTTTTGTGGGCACTAGGAACATGCAAGATTCTTTTGAGATGAATTTTACGACTAGGGTTATTAAAAATTGAATGGCCAATGTGACGTATGCCCATACCTTCACCATTGGCCGTGTGAATTTGATCCTTGCCACGATACTTCTCCTTCATGGTGACTTTCTCGAGCTCGTTGGTGATGTGGTTGGTGGCGCCGCTGTCAACGTACCAGTTTGTGTCAACTCCATAGGAGCCATCGGCCGCAGCGGCAACTTTCTCTTCATCTTGCGAGGAGTCACCATCATCTTCTTCGTAGCAGTACCAACAGTTCTTTGCCGTATGTCTTGGCTTGCCATAGATTTGGCAGCGAGGCAAATCCGGGCGGGATCTATTGGAGCCACCACTGCCACCACCGCGACGCCCTTTGGAGTTTCCCGAGCGGCCGCCGCCGCGTGAGTTGTTGGAGTAGCCACCACCGCCGGAGCCAAACCTCCCCTTGCCACGGGGAGATGGGTGTGAGCGAGAGCCACCACTGCGGCCTCTGAACGCAGAGTTGGCCGACGATTTGAAGCCACCACTGCCACCACCGCGACGCCCTTTGGAGTTTCCCGAGCAGCCGCCGCCGCGCGAGTTGTTGGAGTAGCCACCACTGCCGGAGCCAAACCTCCCCTTGCCATGGGGAGATGGGTGTGAGCGAGAGCCACCACCGCGGCCTTTGAACGCAGAGTTGGCCGACGATTTGAAGCCACCACCGGAGCCTTGGTACTGCGCCATGCATTGATCAAAGTTACTGAGCATGGCAAAAAGTTCATCAAGAGTTACCGAGGTGACTTGAGCATCCAGTGCGGAGAAAAGGGGCTGATAGTCTTGGTCCAGCTCGTGGATGATGTAGGACATGAGCTCTTCATCTTGGATGGGTTTGCCTGCCGCGGCGAGTTCATCGGTGACACCTCTCATGGCGGCGTAGAAGGAGGCCACCGATTGATTTCCCTTCTGCGCATTGATCAGCGTTGTACGGATGTTGTTGACGCGGCTGAGTGACTGTGACGAGAACATGCTTGCTAGTGCCACCCAGAGTCCGCGCGCCGTGGTGATCGTGGTCACCGTGACGAGAACCTCCTTGGAGAGGTTTTGGAGCAGGTATCTGAGAACCTGCTGGTCCTCCTTCACCCAAAGTGGATGAAGGGGATTCGGCTCGGTGGTCTCCTTGCCGGCGGCGTCCTTGCTGGTGAGGTCCTTGGCCGGCTCTGTCGCCGTGTTGTCGACGTAGTGGAAGACGCCGGCGCCCCGCAGCTGCGGCGAGATCTGGGTCCGCCACAGAACGTAGTTGGTGCGGGAGAGCTTCTCCAGGGCTCCACCGCTGAGCGGCGACTGGAAGGAGGCAGAGGAGGAAGACATGGCTGCGCACTTGATGGAGATGGATTAGCTAGGGGTTTTGGTGGAAGAAGAAGGCTCTGTATACCATGTGGGACTCGCGGTAAATGTCTTAGCCTTCCTGGCCGACGTGTTGCATGTTAAATAGAAGGGTTGCGAGCCCAAATATGCGTACAGGTTGTTGAGATAGATACATCTTGTAAAGGAAGAAAACTAGGGATAAAACGAGATAAAGATACAAAATAGTTTAGCTAACTAACTGCTCCTCCGGCGGTGTTGATCTCCCTTCCTACGCCTTGTACAAGTCTACACACACGCAACCATATCATCACGTTTGACACGTCGCACTACGTGCACCATGCTGCTGGGTGCTGCTGCATCTTAAGAGTTCCGATAGTCATGTACGATAACTCTGAATTTCAAATTTGAAGGATTTTCTGGTGTGTGATTTCTGCATGGACATGACGCTTGTTCCTCCCTGAGTATAAGCTATGTATGTCAAACGATGCTGAACTATGTGGAGTGGTAAAATTTGGTTTCGGCACCATTGATGTCGCTTGAGATAAATATGATTTTTTTTTGAAAAATTGCACTTAGGCCCCGATTGGATTGAGTTTTCGACCAAAATACCTCCATAAGAAAAAGTCAGGTGAGTTGGTTCCAAGTGCTTGGTTCGTCGTCGTATTGGGTCTGTATTATTTACGCTGGTATATTCCCTGTTACGTTCGTATGCGGCAGGTTTAAGATACACGCTTCTACACATCGTTTCCTTTCCACGCGGAAATCTTCTGTGGCCGGTATTATACGCCTGTAAACTAAATCCGGCAGTATACTGTTACAGGGAAGCAGGGTCTTACTATGTTTTGAAACTGTCCCTGGGAGGGTGCTCCGATTACTTAGGGCATGTACAATGGTTCTATCTTAGAACTGCCATGTAGGATAAATGATGAGGTGGAGAAGAGAGAAATCTTACGAAAAGGCTTGTCTTCTCTTATTTAAGAGAAGACAAGAGATGATCTCTTAGCACAGTTTGTCTCACCATGTTTTTAGAAATAGCTAGTTATTAAAGATAAGGCTAAGAGATGATCCATTGTAGACATGTTTTTTTGTCATCTTTAAACTACATGCAAGAATTAAGATAAGACTATTTTATAAACCATTGTACATGCCCTTATCTGCCGGCTGGGATGGTAGATGGTCGTTACGTGAACGTCAAGCCGGAATGGCTCAGGCACACAAAAGGGGCTGATCCATCCGACTGCATCCTGAACTACATTTTTTTGCAGGGTGAAAGAGCTTTATTCCATTGTCATAGGGTTACAATCTCGAGCCAGCTGCTCCTCACAATACGGAGGACTTGAATTCAATCATACCGCAGTACAACACTTGATACGGCTATAATGTGCCCAAAAATGTGCTACCATGTTTTGTACTCTACTAATTTTCATAGGAACAAAAACCCTATCAACCAAAATTGCTTTAATCTCTGCATCTAAATGACCATATGCATGACCTAGAAAGCGTGTTGCCCGAGAGGATAGCCAACGAGTTTATAGAATCCGATTGAACGATCACCGGTTTGTCAGAATGCTGACTGGCCAGTGCCGGTCCTTGCATAAGAGCATGGATCTCCGACTCCAGTGCATCATTACAATTGAATATATACCTGTACGCCACAAAAATCACAGCTCCATCCTCGTTCCGTAAAACCATCCCAGCCGATGCACGTCCATCCTGTTCAGAGTACGAACCATCTACTGAAAGAGCAACCCAACCTTCAGGTGGGTGAGGCCACGGCTCGGGAATTTGTAAACATTGTATGTTCTCTGTACGATGTATGTCATCCAGTGGCATCTTTCCTTTGATGATCTCATCCACATTATACATCTTGACCAAATTGATGGACTTATAGTAACTGTCCAGATAATCAACAGTCACACCCACGAGGGTCTCACTCTTGCCATGCGCAAAATCATTACGTAACTGTCATATGCGCCAAATAGTCATAATCACCATATCCCTTGTTTGAGCTGAACACTTTGAAAGAAGCTGCAGTAGCCAATCTTGACCAGAATCGGTAAGTGCATACTCATGAGGGAGTGGCCAGATTTTGCGCAGGCCGCCCCATACTTCCCTTGCATGAGGGCATGTAATAAGAGCATGAAAGCTGCTTTCACTCTCTGTTCCACACATTGGGCAGGTACTCCGAGTTGGAATGTGACGACGTACTTTGCCCAAATTTGTAGCCAAGGCGCTAGTTGATGTCTTCCATGCCATGATGCGCATCTTAAGTGGTACATGTGACTTCCATATCAAACTCCAGATCGGCCGGTCACCTTCCGGCCTAGTACTACTAGCACCTCCTGCATGAGCGAGTTCATGAGCTTCCACAGCTAGCTTATAGTCGGATTTGACAGTAAAGATACCATGCAACTCGGGATACCAGCCAATGAAATCTTGCCTTCTTCTTGGGGAAGTACGAATTTTAAGAATTTCAGCAACATCCATTGGCCAAAAATGCTCCTCAAACCGGTTCAACATCCAAGCTCCGTTAATATCCAAAAATCAGATACACAATTGTATAGACAATTTCTTTTGGGAGTAATAGGGCAAAAATCATACCGTCGAGGGATCCAGGGGTCTCTCCAAGTTCTTACCGAACACCATCTCCAATTCTCCAAATTATACCTTTCTTTAGCAACACCAGTCCAAACGGCCGAAGATCTTCCGGTAAACACTGTATCAATAATATTGCCATCGGGGAAATATCTTGCTTTTAACAGTCGAGCACACAAACTATCAGGAGACACAATTAGCCTGCATGCCTGTTTTGCAAGAAGTGCTTGGTTAAAAGCTCGCATGTCCCGGAAACCCATACCTCCCTTATTTTCGACAACCTCATCTTGTCCCAGCTCAACCAAGCCATCTTCCTCCTACCCTTCTCCACTCTCCACCAGTACTGCCTCATTAACTTAGTGAGATCATCACAGACCGAATCAGGCAAAAGACGCGCATAATATAAGCAGGAATAGCCTGGGCTACCGACTTGATTAAGATCTCTTTGTTACCAATAGACATAAACTTCTCACTCCAATCCACAAGTCGCTTCTTCAACCTTTACTGTGTAGTTTCAAACCTTCCCTTGTGCATTCTCCCCTCTGATACTGGCAACCCCAAGTATTTGGCCTCAAAAACTTCACTAGAAATATCCAAGATCTGTTTCACTTGCACAGATACCACCTCACTGCAGTTACTAGAAAAAAGGATGGAACACTTCGAAGGGTTTATAAGTTGACCCGTAGCTCGTGCATAAGTGCTCAACAAACCTTTTACAATTGTTGCCTGCTGCTCTAAGGCTTGGAAGAACAATAATGAATCATCCGCAAATAGCAAGTGAGAGATTGTCAGTGCCCGACGACATATATTAACTCCTTCTAGGCCCTCCTCCGAAATAGCTTTGTTCACCAAGCAAGAAAGTGCGTCAGCAACAAAGAGAAATAAAAACGGAGACAGTGGATCACCTTGTCTGAGTCCACGAGAAGGGGTGAAAGACTCCAGTAATTTTCCATTAAGCTTCACGGAATATTTAACCGAGGACACACATGCCATAATCCACGAGATCCACTTCTGTGAGAAACCCCATTTACCTAGGGCCTTCTCCAAGAACAGCCAGTCCACCCGGTCATAGGCCTTAGAAAGGTCCAGTTTGTAAGCGCAACATGCCGGTATAGAGGTTCCGACAGACTGAATATAATCCAAGCATTCAAAAGCCATAATAGAGTTATCTGTGATGAGCCTCTCTGGAATAAACGCACTCTGCTTTTCGGTTATAAGATCAGATAAAATAGGGCGTAACCTGTTAACCATACATTTGGAGACAATTTTATAAATCACATTGCATAAACTTATTGGTCTAAAATCCTTCAGTTTCTTAGGGAACTGTACTTTAGGAATCAAGACAATTGCAGTGTCATTGACACCCTCAGGCATGATACTAGTAGTGAAAAACTCCAGTACCCATGCTATAATTTCTTTCTTCAACACTCCCCAATTGCGTTGATAAAAACGAGCAGGAAATCCATCTGTCCCTAGGGCTTTTATTGGCCCAATCTGAAATAGTGCATCTGATATCGCCTTCTCAGAAAAAGGAGCACATGAACTATCATTCATTTGAGCAGTAACTTTTTCTTCTATGCACCCTAAAACATCATCCGGAGATAGAGTCGGGTCCTTAGTGTATACCTCCTAGAAGTAGGACCTCGTCATCAACTCCATCTCCGAGGGTGAGATGCACCAGGTACCATCAAGTTTACGAAGACACTGAATGTAATTGCGCCTTGCTCGCCACACAGCCCTACGGTGCAGATATTCAGTATTCCTCTCACCTTCCTTTAACCAAGTAATTCTAGAACGCTGCAACCATAACATTTCTTCTCTGTAGAGAAGTTAATCTAGCTCATTCATTTTCTCCTTAATTAATGCCCCGTCAGCAGCACCTTGTTGCAAATCCGCTAGCTGGGTTCACAGATTTTCAATGTCTCGAATAACATGTCCAAAGGTTTTGTTGCTCCACACCTTCAAAATCCTCATTAGATCCTTTAGTGAATGCGCCACTGAACCCAAGTTCCCGTGCGGCCTATGTTTAGCCCATGAATTGGCGATCACCCCCGGAAGGGAGGGATCCCTTTCCCACATAATTTCGTATCTTGACGCACCCCTCCTTTTCCGATCAATATCCATGGGAACCATCTCCAGAATGACTAGACAGTGGTCCGAGCATGCGATGCCAAGTGGACCACCCTGAAAGCCGGGAAAAGGTCTCTCCAATGTTCATTAGCGCACACGCGGTCTAACCGGACCCGAACATTATTATTTCCATACTGGCCATTGTCGTATGTGAAAGGAACTCCCGAGAAACCCAGGTCTTCCAACTCACACAATATCAAGCAGTCTCGAAATGCAGCCATTTGAGATTCAGATCGCAACATTCTGGACATATGCTCATGTTGCCACAAGGCTTCGTTGAAATCACCACACACAAGCCATGGTTCCTGCGAGACCCCTCTCAAGCATGTCAGATGATCCCACATAATGTGCCTATTCTCCACCCTTGGTTCGCCATACACAAAAGTCATACGCCACCTCTTATCAGAACTTTTGTCCTCCACCATAACATCAATATATCTTTGACATGCATCCAGGACAGTGACCAACAAAGCTTCATCCCAGTAAAGTGCAATACCACCACTCAGTCCTGAACTACACACTCCATAGAAACCCTTCAGCCCAAATCTCCATCTTAACTTCTCCATCTTCACACTAGCTTGCCTAGTTTCACACAGAAAGACAAGCTTGGGGATGTTGGTTTTAGCGAGGGCCAACACCTCACGAACTGTCCGGCGGTTCCCCGCCCCCGGCAGTTCCAAATCAGGGCATTCATTGTTCCCGACGCGGCTCCTCGCGAGAGCCCACCGAATTATTGGTATCGTCGAGAAAAGTCACACTAGTTTTTTCTCTTTTACTTTCTGAGCTGGACGTAGGATATGACACAATATCATACTCACCATTACCTGTTGTTATTTCTAGCACTGGAACACTCTGATTCCTTTGATCAGTCCCATTCTCGCCTTCCAAAAGCAGACGTTTCCTTACACCTTTGTCCTCATCCATACTCACCTTATTTAAGTCAATAACACCATGATCAACCAGGCCGTTACCAGCATGGAGATTCTTAATTGGGGGTAGTCCTACTATCATGCAGGTCCTCACTGCCATTAGCAGCAGATGTAGCCGCAGCAGTACTTCCAGTCCCATGATTCTCAGCCCTGTACATATTAGGTGGATCCGCGTATAACCAGTCACCAAATTTCAGATCCTTTGCAGTGTATACACCTGAGCCACACTCCTTAAACTCATGACCAATTCTCCCACAAAACTTACAGAAGCGTGCAAGTTTCTCGTATCTCATAGCAAACACCTGCCCGTCCTTCCCCTTGATAATACTGACATGTTTCGTAAGGGGTTCTCTAACATCATGTTTGACCTTGATTCGTACATAGTTACCTCTGGAATTCCCAGCAAGCCTAAATTCCATAATTTCTCCAACCTTACGGATGAGCTTTTCCACAATGTCCTTGCTACAATATCCTTCCGGCAGCTTATGAATTTGTAGCCATATCGGCATATGAACCAGCTGCATGTCCTCAACTCGACTGAAACCATTGTAAGGATGCAGCAGCACTGCCCAAAATCTGAACAACCACAGTCCTTGGTACACAATTCGTTCCCAGTCGCCTAGACAAGATGCATGCACGACGAATAGGTTGGCCCCCTTCGGCTTGAATTTCACTGGTTGCGCCGGGTTCCACGCTGCCCTCATTTCTTTGAAGAACGCCGCTTGGCTGATGGTCTTGTCGGTATGGAAACGAGCAAGAGCCATCCACCTAACGCGTTCAATGATCTCTGGGATCTCCTCGTCAATTACCAGATCGTCGAAAACTTCGTCTTCAAGGTCAAGTTGCCCAAAAAAGTCATCCAGGTCACCTATTCGATCTGCCCGCGACCCGCCACTCGTTGCCGGGCGTGCATCCGAGGGAGACGCCATCACCGTTCCCGTCAAGGGAAACCCACTCACGATCTCTGATGGATTGGTGGAACTCAGGGCGATTTGGAATCACCAAGAGGAAAAGAAACCCTAGCCGCCGCTAGGGGAGTCCGAGGGTAATGGTTTTTGTTGAAGGGAAGATTCTTGATATACATCCTGAACTACATTACTTACTCTATTTTCATGGAAATATGGATCCGGGAGGACGTATAGTATATATAGAAGTAAGTACATTATTATATCCACCAGCATCGCTAATAGCCAGAGTTGCATCGTGCAGGTTAGGTGTTTCTTAATAAACATATTGTATATACTATATATAGTAGGTACATGCATGCAGGGTTGTGTCCAATTGGAATATTACATTGTGCAACTCATCAATTGTGTGATTACAATTAATACTGCATTACCTCCTATCTCTTGTTTTTTAGAAAAACTTTCAACCTACTTATTTTCAATCATGGCAGTACAAAGAACATCAGATTGATAATAAAAATTACAACTAGGTCCATCGAGCACCTAGCGACGAGTACAAGGACTAGAGCGAGCCGAAGGCGAGCCACCCTCATCGCCTCGTCCCTCGGCGGAGCCGGACAAACAGTCTTGTATTAGATAGGCAGGAAGTCATCGAGTTAAGACCCCATTGGATCAGTGCACCAGAGCAGGAATCATCGCAGATGAAGAAAGCCGTAGATCGGAAGGAACAAACCTATAAACACCCAAACAAAGACAAACGAAGACCGGATCCAAACAGATCCACTGAACACCAGCAACGACTGAATCGCGTGAGATCCAACGGAGACTCACCTCCACACGCCCTTCGACCAAGGTAGATGCACCATTGGGACGGGGATAGAACGTGAAAGACATTATTCCTTCTAAGGAATATCGCTGCTGCCACACATCCCTAAGACGTTGAACCTAATAGAAACGAGAACGAGATCGCTCCTCCCAGTGGGGGCCCGAGGTCCTCCGCACCTCCATGGTCCCAAATATTTATAGGCCTAGTATATATATTATACCTCCGATTGGTCGGATCGGTGTCACTCGGTTGGTGATCAGGCGCTCGACCATCAGGCGATGTGGAGACTATCAAAGTGATCGGAGTCTCGCTAAGACGCTCGACGATGTTGTATAGCAATGCTTGTGCCTCCAGTGCGTGGGGCTGGCGATCGATATGATGTGTTAGAATTTGTTAATCATTTGTGTCGCAATTCATTACCTGCATGCTGCGAGTCATGAATTCGCAATCGGCGTGATAAAACCCGAGGGTAGGAGAATAGCCAGAGAATGTGACAAACTGGAATCTCCTAGTAATTCGATCATAAGAGAAATAGTTAAGACTGAGGTCATGCTTCTTGTGGACTCATGCGATACCTACATATGTTGTGTGATACGCCTGCGTCAGCTAACGTTACGTGGACCTACACGTGCCTCCTGTGCATTGGGCATATGGGCCCAGGGTGACCGCCCCCTGACCCCCTCTCAGAGCCAGAGTGAAGTCCTTTGTCCAGTGTGGACTCAGCAGTGGCGAAGATCTACGCCGTTCTCCTTCTTGGGGGTGTTGTCGTGGAGCTTAGCTATGCTAGGTCATAGCGTAGGGGTGTTTAGTTCTTTCGGTGCTCATTACTGGTAGCGCAGTCGCGTGCATTCTGCGTGTATTAGATATCTAAGGATCGGCTTTGTGGGAGAGTTACATGACCATCTTGTATTGTTCGGTCATGTACTTCTTTGATTGTTAATTTATTTACAAAGCGAGGGAAAGCCTGTTCAAGAGCCGGCCCCGAGCTTGGGCTTCAAGAAACTTTGTGAGTGTGTAAGATGATCATGTATTAATAAAAAGTACATCTCTATACATCTTGACTTTAGACTAACTATAGATGACATGACAATAACATATAGCTAGCAGTTGGCTCTATTATTATCCTTGTTCTTAGAGGATCTATAGCCAGGCTCCCCAAATCCTCCTCAAACATCCGCGGCGCGCCCGTTCAGTGACTATACAGGAGAGAGAAGAAAAACTATGACCTAATACGACCCCTCATATCATCCTTATACGCCTGACTTGTATGCAGACCTTCATATTCAGACCAAATGTAGGGAGGATATGAGAGCTCGTGGACGCGTCCATACGCACATGACCAGTCCGCCATGTAAGACACGGCCCACTCCAGACCACCTTTTCTCTTTTTTTATTATTTCTTTAATTTTCTCTCTTCATCGTCAAGAATCACATGCAAGTGACTAAACATATAAGAAATAAAATGAGAAGCATGACTGCATATGCACAAACAAATAGTCTTAAAACGGACACGACCGGACACTGATCAGGCGCATCCGCGGATGTTTAGGGGAGCGAATTTGCTAAGTCTGGTTGTACATGCTCTTACGATCTGAACATCCTCCTGCACGCCAAGACCACCCAAGGTTCGAACACGGTAACTCAACGGGGGAGGCCAGCTACATTATGTGAAATATTTGGAAGTCAGACCAATAAGAATGTTTCAAGCCACCTCGCGTACCTCGGCTCAAGTTGCGACCCTTTCTCGTGAAGCAATTGACCTCCATGTCTTTGCCACCACTAGGGATGCAAACGCGTCTAGTTCGAGCAAGTTGGACTAGACATAATTCGTCTTATATTATAATTCAAGCGAGCTGAATTCAGCGAAGCTCAATGTCAAGCTGTAGAAAGTGGCTCTTGCTTAACTTGTATACATCCCGAGCTAGTTTTGAGATAAATAAAATGATACTTTTATAATATAAGGTTTTTTCAAACACTAGTAGAAAAAGGGCCATTTGTCCCGGTTCGTAAGGACTATTTGTCATGTTTGTTGAACCGGGACTAAAAGGTCGTTACTAAAGCCCTAGGACTTTAGTCTCGGTTCTTACACGAACCGGGACAGATGGGCCTCCACGTGGCCAGTGCGTCGAGCCTAGGCAGGAGGCCCTTTGGTCCTGGTTGGTGGCACCAACCGGGATCAATAGGCATCCACGCGTCAGCAGCTCGCAGGAGCTGAGGTTTTTGTTTTTTTAAGGGGTGGGTTTAGTGGGTTTTGGGGGGTTAATTTAGGTATTTCATATATTGTGTTAGTTAGCTAATTAATAGAGAGAAGTGTCCTCTCTTATCTCCGTGCTTGGTCGACGCTACGTACTATACGTATAAAGAGGACTCGACACGCTAGCTAGTAAGCAAAAATGAAGGAAACAGAAGATCGTCATGAACATATGTATACAGAGAGAAGTGATATCGACCTCTCCTTCTCCGAGAGATTGGTCGAACAACAAGTTTTCGTATATCTATCCAACGCTACTGGCTACTTATATACAATATAAGATCTCTTACAATATAATCCCCTAATTATATATGAACTCAGGGTCCACATGGTATTCTCCGTCTTTATCGATCACGTGGTCAAGAAAGAATGCCACCAATTCCTCTTGAATTGCTCGCATGCGATCTGGTGCTAGGAGTTCATCCCGCATCCGAAAAATCTAATTTGAAGAAGGGGGTCAATACATATATATGAATGAATGAAAATCAACACAATTGATGGTAATAAAATAAAATTCTGAATATTATTGCTTACGCACTTCATATTGTTTTTTAGTGTAGCCCCGCTCACAGGTCGTGTGGCGGATGGACTCACAAACGTAGTATCCACAGTAATTATTCCCGGCTTCCTGCCACAACCACTTTACAAGAAATAGAGGTCAATCAAACTGATAAGCAAGCATGCTAAATGGTATTGATGAAACTAGCGCTTGAATCACTAGGAGATGCGCGGAACTTGCTAGTAGTACTTACTTTCGGGTGTTTAAATTGCAGCTTCTTCGGCAGTCCCAGAGCTTTTGAGGTGATTTTTTTCCAAACCCTGCCAGACAAAGAAAACAATTACTTGATATCAAGAAGTGAACAAAGTTGTCGATATGGTGCGATAATGATCGATTTAACTTACTTCTCGAGCATTTGAGTCATGCCCGCATACTCCTGGGGATCTTTTTTTCTCGAGTCTAAGACGGTTACTAGTCCCTGCTCAAGCTTAATCTCCAGGAGAATATAGTGGAACCTGCGCACGCATGCATAAATTATCAATTACATTACTATAACCTCGACTAATAAGGGAAACCGAATATGCACAAGAAAGTAACACTCACTTGAAGTTGTAAGGAAAGAGTATTATAGCTTTGTTTTGATTTAATACCAACGATCGTAGCAAGTTGGCCTCAGTATATTTTTCCTGAAATTCAACCAAATATGTGATACATCCATTTTGCATCATGCTTTTATATCGATATTTATTGCATTATGGGTTGTTATTTCACATTATGTCACAATACTTATGGCTATTCTCTCTTATTTTATATGGTTTACATAAGGAGGGAGAATGTCGCCAGCTGGAATTCTGGGCTGGAAAAGAAGCAAATATTAGAGACATGTTCTGCACAACTCCAAAAGTCCTGAAACTCCACGGAATACTTTATAATGAATAATGAAAAATCCTCGCCAAAGATGAAGACCAGGGGGCCCACACCCTGTCCACGAGGGTGGGGGCGCCCACCCCCTAGGGCACGCCCCTACCTCGTGGGCCCCCTGGTGGCTCTCCGATGACCATCTTCTGCTATATGAAGTCTTTCGTCGAGAAAAAAACCAGAAGCAACCTTTCGGGACGAAACTCCGCCACCACGAGGCGGAACCTTGGCGGAACCAATCTAGGGCTCCGGCAGAGCTGTTCTACTGGGGAAACTTCTCTCCCGGAGGGGGAAATCATCACCATAATCATCACCAACGCTCCTCTCATCGGGAGAGGGCAATCTCCATCAACATCTTCATCAGCACCATCTCATCTCAAAACCCTAGTTCATCTCTTGTATCCAATTCTTGTCTCCAAGTCCGGGATTGGTGCTAGTAGGTTGCTAGTAGTGTTAATTACTCCTTGTAGTTGATGCTAGTTGGTTTAATTGGTGGAAGATCATATGTTCATATCCTTTATGCATATTATTACCCCTCTGATTATGAACATGAATATGCTTTGTGAGTAGTTACGTTTATTCCAGAGGACAAGGGAGAAGTCTTGCTATTAGTAGTCATGTGAATTTGGTATTCGTTCGATATTTTGATGAGATGTATGTTGTCTAGCCTCTAGTGGTGTTATGTGAACATCGACTACATAACACTTCACCATTATTTGGGCCTAGAGGAAGGCATTGGGAAGTAATAAGTAGATGATGGGTTGCTAGAGTGACAGAAGCTTAAACCCTAGTTTTTGCGTTGCTTCGTAAGGGGCTGATTTGGATCCATATGTTTCATGCTATGGTTAGGTTTACCTTAATACTTTTGTTGTAGTTGCGGATGCTTGCAATAGAGGTTAATCATAAGTGGGATGCTTGTTCAAGTAAGAACAGCACCCAAACACCGGTCCACCCACATGTCAAATTATCAAAGTACCGAACGCGAATCATATGAACGTGATGAAAACTAGCTTGACGATATTCCCATGTGTCCCCGGGAGCGCTTTTCCTTATATAAGAGTTTGTCCAGGCTTGTCCTTTGCTACAAAAAGGATTGGGCCACCTTGCTGCACTTTATTTACTTTTGTTACTTGTTGCTCGTTACAAATTATCTTATCACAAAACTATCTGGTACCACTTATTTCAGTACTTGCAGAGAATACCTTGCTGAAAACCGCTTATCATTTTCTTCTGCTCCTCGTTGGGTTCGACACTCTTACTTATCGAAAGGACTATGATAGATCCCCTATACTTGTGGGTCATCAAGACTCTTTTCTGGCGCCGTTGCTGGGGAGTGAAGCGCCTTTGGTAGGTGGAATTTGGTAAGGAAAAATTTATATAGTGTGCTGAAATTTACTGTCACTTGTTACTATGGGAAGTAATCCTCTGAGGGGCTTATTCGGGGTATCTTCACCCCGACCAGTAGAGCAAAGAGTTGCTCCTCAACCTACTGAACCTATTGAAAATGAAATTCCTTATGAGTATCCTTCGGGTATGATAAAAAAACTGCTAGCTAATCCTTTTACAGGAGATGTAACAAAGCATCCTGATGAACACCTAATATATGTGGATGGAGTTTGCGGATTATTTAAGCTTGCAGGTATACCCGATGATGTTGCTAAGAAGAAGGTCTTCCCTTTATCTTTGAAGGGAGACACATTGACATGGTATAGGCTATGTGATGATACGAGATCATGGAACTATAGAAGATTGAAATTGGAATTTCATCAAAAGTATTACCCTATGCATCTTGTTCATCGTGACCGCAATTATATATATATATTTTGGCCTCGCGAAGGATAAAGCATCGCTCAAGCTTGGGGGAGGCTTAAATCAATGTTATATTCATGCCCCAATCATGAGCTCCCAAGAGAAACAATTCCCATAGATTGCACAAGGGATGTTGTTATTGTCGGCTTAGATGATATGACTCATGAGTTTAATTTCTCTAAATTTAGTAAACAACATCGTGAAGAAGAATTGCCTAGTAAGGATGAAATTATTGGTCTTGCTTCTATATTGCCGTACCTCCTAGTGATCCTTTAGAACAATATTTGCTAGACCATGAGAATGATATGTTTATGAATGAAAGAAGGGAAATAGATGAAGTATTCTTTAAACAGGAACCTATTCTGAAACACAATTTGCCTGTTGAAATCCTAGGGGATCCCCCTCCACCTAAGGGTGATCCCGTGTTTGAGCTTAAACTGTTGCCTGATAATCTTAAATATGCTTATCTTCATGAAAAGATGATATATCCTGTTATTATTAGTGCTAACCTTTCAGAGCATGAAGAAGAAAGATTATTGAAAACTCTAAAAAACCGTCGTGCTGCTATTGGATATACTATTGATGATCTTAAGGGCATTAGTCCCACTCTATGTCAACATAAAATAAATTTGGAAGCAGATGCCAAACCAGTTTGTGATCCTCAACGACGTCTGAATCCTAAAATGAAAGAAGTGGCAAGAAAAGAAATACTAAAGCTTCTGGAGGCAGGTATAATTTATCCCGTTGCTGATAGTCAGTGGGTAAGTCTTGTTCATTGTGTCCCTAAGAAGGGAGGTATTACTGTTGTTCCTAATGATAAAGATTAATTGATTCCACAAAGAATTATTACAGGTTATAGGATGGTAATTGATTTCTGCAAATTAAATAAGGCTACTAAGAAAGATCATTACCCCTTACCTTTTATCGATCAAATGCTAGAAAGATTATGCAAACATACACACTACTGCTTTCTAGATGGTTATTCTGGTTTCTCTCAAATACATGTGTCGGCTAAAGATGAATCAAAGACTACTTTTACATGCCCTTTTGGTACTTTTTCTTATAGACGTATGCCTTTTGGTTTATGTAATGCACCTGCTACCTTTCAAAGATGCATGATGGCTATATTCTCTGACTTTTGTGAAAAGATTTTGTGAGGTTTTCATGGACGACTTTTCCGTCTATGGATCTTCTTTTGATGATTGCTTGAGCAATCTTGATCGAGTTTTGCAGAGATGTGAAGAAACTAATCTTGTCTTGAATTGGGAAAAGTGCCACTTTATGGTTAATGAAGGTATTGTCTTGGGGCATAAAGTTTCTGAAAGAGGTATTGAAGTTGATAAAGCCAAGGTTGATGCTATTGAAAAGATGTCGTGTCCCAAGGACATCAAAGGTATAAGAAGTTTCCTTGGTCACGCCGGATATTATAGGAGGTTCATTAAGGACTTCTCAAAAATTTCTCGGCCTCTGACTAATTTATTACAAAAAGATATACCATTTGTCTTTGATGATGATTGTGTAGAAGCATTTGTAATACTTAAGAAAGCATTAGTCTCTGCACATATTGTTCAGCCACCTGACTGGAATTTACCCTTTGAAATTATGTGTGATGCTAGCGATTATGTTGTAGGTGCTATTCTAGGGCAAAGAGTTGATAAGAAATTAAATGTTATCCATTATGCTAGTAAGACTCTAGACAATGCTCAAAGAAATTATGCTACTACTGAAAAAGAACTTTTAGCAGTTGTATTTGCTTGTGATAAGTTCAGACCATATATTGTTGATTCAAAAGTAACTATCCACACTGATCATGCTGCTATTAAATATCTTATGGAGAAGAAAGATGCTAAACCTAGACTTATTAGATGGGTTCTCTTGCTACAAGAATTTGATTTGCATATTGTTGATAGAAGAGGAGCTGAGAACCCCGCTGTAGACAACTTATCTAGGTTAGAGAATGTTCTTGATGACCCACTACCTATTGATGATAGCTTTCCTGATGAACAATTAAATGTCATAAGTACTTCTCGTAGTACTCCTTGGTATGCTGATTATGCTAATTACATTGTTGCTAAATTCATACCACCTAGCTTCACATACCAACAAAAGAAAAAGTTCTTCTATGATTTGAGACATTACTTTTGGGATGACCCACATCTTTATAAAGAAGGAGTATATGGTATTATTATACGTTGTGTACCTGAGCATGAACAGGAACAGATCCTACGCAAGTGCCACTCCGAAACTTATGGAGGACACCACGCGGGAGATAGAACTGCACATAAGGTATTGCAATCCGGTTTTTATTGGCCTACTCTCTTCAAGGATGCCTGTAAGTTTGTCATATCTTGTGATGAATGTCAAAGAATTGGTAATATTAGTAGACGTCAAGAAATGCCTATGAATTATTCACTTGTTATTGAACCGTTTGATGTTTGGGGCTTTGATTATATGGGACCTTTTCCTGCCTCTAATTGATATACACATATTTTAGTTGTTGTTGATTACGTTACTAAGTGGGTAGAAGCTATTCCAACTAGTAGTGCTGATCATAACACTTCTATTAAAATGCTTAAAGAAGTTATTTTTCCGAGGTTTGGAGTCCCTAGATATTTAATGACTGATGGTGGTTCACATTTTAATCATGGTGCTTTCCGTAAAATGCTTGCTAGATATGACGTCAATCATAGAATTGCATCTCCATATCACCCACAGTCTAGTGGTCAAGTAGAATTGAGTAATAGAGAACTCAAATTAATTTTGCAAAAGACTGTCAATAGGTCTAGAAAGAATTGGTCCAAGAAACTTGATGATGCATTATGGGCCTATAGAACTCCATATAAAAATCCTATGGGTATGTCTCCGTATAAAATGGTATATGGAAAAGCATGTCACTTACCTCTCGAACTAGAACATAAGGCATATTGGGCTATTAAAGAGCTCAACTATGATTTCAAACTTGCCAGTGAAAAGAGGTTATTTGATATTAGCTCACTTGATGAATGGAGAACCCAAGCTTATGAAAATGCCAAGTTGTTTAAAGAAAAGGTTAAAAGATGGCTTGACAAAAGGATACAAAAGCGTGAGTTTAATGTAGGTGATTATGTATTGCTATACAACTCTCGTTTAAGATTTTTTTTGCAGGAAAACTTCTCTCTAAATGGGAAGGCCCCTATGTTATCGAGGAGGTCTATCGTTCCGGTGCCATAAAAATCAACAACTTCGAAGGCACAAATCCGAAGGTGGTTAACGGTCAGAGAATTAAACACTATATCTTAGGTAATCCCATAAATATTGAAACCGTAACCCCGGAGGAATACATAAGGGACACTTTCCAGAACGTTTCAGACTCCGAAAAGGAATAGGTATGTGGTACGGTAAGTAAACCGATTCCAATAAAAATTTTAAGGCAATATTTCTCCGTTTTGGAATATTTAGAAAAATAGAAAATTAAGTAGCAGTCCGGGAAGGACACGAGGGCCCCACGAGGGTGGAGGGCGTGCCCTACCCCCCTGGGCGCGCCCCCTACCTTGTGAGCACCTCGTGTGCCTTCCGGACTCCGTTTTCTTGCACGATACGTATTTTGGTCGGTAAAAATTCACTATATATTCTCCCGAAGGTTTTGACTCCCGTATCACGCAAATATTCTCTGTTCTTGTTTCGAGCTGTTTTTCTGACAGATCTAGATTATCATGACGTCCCCAAGTGCTTCCAAGGACAAGTTCTTCAAGAAGGTCATCAACCCTTACCTCGCGGAGGTGCTGCGACACCCTCAAACCATTGAGATGCGTGATGGGTTGCTGCACATCCGCGATGCAGAGGGACCAAAGGGAACCGGAAGCGTGGAGACGAGGCTCGAAGCAATGGAGCAACAAGTTTTCAAGTGCCAGGGGATGGTGGAGTGTGGGATCAATGCTAGCCACACGATGCTCACGGAGTTCACTAACAACTACAAGCCGGATGCCAAGAACACCGAGGAGGCCATCTTCAAGCTACATGAGAAGATCGAGCACCTCCAAGCCCAAATCTATGACCTGCAAAACCAAAACTGTGAGTATGAATATAGATTCAAAAGAATGAGTTTGGCTGCAGATTCGAGGATTCCGAAGACTCGATCATCCTTCTATGATGGTGAACCCATGCCTTGGAAGATGGATGACAAGCCCGCATCATCAACAACACCTCCACCTTATTCACCAACCAAGGAGATATAATCACATGGGTATGGGCACTCCCCTTGGCAACAGCCAAGCTTGGGGGAGGTGCCCTGGTATCGTATCACAATCACAACTCCTATCTTTACCGTTTTCCTTAGTTCGATCCTATTAGTAGTATTTTGATCTAGTAGAAGAAAGTTTATGGCATGATCTAGTTTTGAGTTTTGCCTTATGATCTCTCTATGTAATCGAGTCCGTGAGCTATATAATAAAGATTAGTGTTGAGTCAAGGGCTTGATTTTCTTGCTATGATCTTGGGTGAATAAAAGAAAAGAGAAAAAGAATAAGAAGAAACAAGAGATCATATTGATCTTATTGATAGTAATGACTTCACATAGAAAGAGTGTGACGATTAAAAGTTGTTGGGAGTTGGTAGACATAGCTTTGGTAATCGTTGCAATTAATAAGAAGTAATAAGGAAAGATAGGTTTCACATATAAATATACTATTATTGACATCTTTTATGATTGGGAGCGCTCATAAAAATATGACATGCTAAAGAGTTGATGTTGGACAAGGAAGACAACGTAATGGGTTATGTTTTCTTATATCTGAGATAAAGTATGTTGTCATGGATCATCCAACATGTTGAGCTTGCCTTTCCCCCTCATGCTAGCCAAATTCTCAGCACCAAGTAGAGATACTACTTGTGCTTCCAAATACCCTTAAACCAGTTTTGCCATGAGAGTCCACCATATCTACCTATGGATTGAGTAAGATCCTTCAAGTAAGTTGTCATTGGTGCAAAGCAATAAAAATTGCTCTAAATATGTATGATTAGTGTGGGAGAAATAAGCTTTATACGATCTTGTGATGTGGAAGTAATAAAAGCAACGGACTGCATAATAAAGGTTCATATCACAAGGGGTAATATAAAGTGACGTTCTTTCACATTAAGATTTTGTGCATCCAACCATAAAAGCGCATGGCAACCTCTGCTTCCCTCTGCGAAGGGCCTATCTTTTATTATTATCTTCTACCTTATGCAAGTGTCAAGGTGATCTTCACCTCTCCCTTTTTCATTATATCCTTTGGCAAACCCAGCATGTTGGAAAGAACCTGATATATATAATTGGATGTAGGGGGCATGAGTTATTATTGTTGACATTACCCTCGAGGTAAAAGGTTGTGGGGCGAAACTATAAGCCCCTATCTTTCTCTGTGTCCGATTAAAACTCCGTAACCACAAGTATTGCGTGAGTGTTAGCAATTATGAAGAACTAGATGATAGTTGAGTATGTGGACTTGCTTTTTAGCTCTGACATAGACTCTTTCCGATGTTATGATAAATTGCAATTGCTTCAATGACTGAGGCTATAGTTTGTTGGTTCTCAATAAGGTTTTTGATTCATACTTTTGCATTGTGAATAGATCATCACTCGAACATAAGTAATCATATGACAATATCTATATATGTTGCTGTTATGAGAATAATCATGATACCTTCATGTCCGTATTTTATTTTTATCGACGCCTCTACCTCTAAACATGGGGACATATTTATTGTTATCGGCTTTCACTTGAGGACAAGCGAGGTCTAAGTTTGGGGGAGTTGATACGTCCATTTTGCATCATGCTTTTATATCGATATTTATTGCATTATGGGCTATTATTTCACATTATGTCACAATACTTTTGGCTATTCTCTCTTATTTTATAAGGTTTACATAAGGAGGGAGAATGCCGGCAGCTGGAATTCTGGGCTGGAAAAGGAGAAAATATTAGACACCTATTTTGCACAACTCCAAAAGTCCTGAAACTCCACGGAATACCTTATAATAAATAATGAAAAATCCTCGCCAAAGATGAAGACCAGGGGGCCCACACCCTGTCCACGAGGGTGGGGGCGCCGCCCCCCCCTAGGGCGTGCCCCCTACCTCATGGGCTCCCTGGTGGCTCTCCAATGACCATCTTCTGCTATATGAAGTCTTTCGTTTAGAAAAAAACCAGAAGCAACCTTTCAGGACGAAACTCCGCCGCCACAAGGCGGAACCTTGGTGGAACCAATCTAGGGCTCCAGCAGAGCTATTCTGCCGGGGAAACTTCTCTCCCGAAGGGGGAAATCATCGCCATCGTCATCACCAACGCTCCTATCATCGGGAGAGGGCAATCTCCATCAACATCTTCATCAGCACCGTCTCATCTCAAAACCCTAGTTCATCTCTTGTATCCAATTCTTGTCTCCAAGTCCGGCATTGGTGCTAGTAGGTTGCTAGTAGTGTTAATTACTCCTTGTAGTTGATGCTAGTTGGTTTAATTGGTGGAAGATCATATGCTCAGATCCTTTATGCATATTATTACCCCTCTGATTATGAACATGAATATGCTTTGTGAGTAGTTATGTTTGTTCCTGAGGACAAGGGAGAAGTCTTTCTATTAGTAGTCATGTGAATTTGGTATTCGTTCGATATTTTGATGAGATGTATGTTGTCTAGCCTCCAGTGGTGTTATGTGAACGTCGACTACATAACACTTCACCATTATTTGGACCTAGAGGAAGGCATTGGGAAGTAATAAGTAGATGATGGGTTGCTAGAGTGACAGAATCTTAAACCCTAGTTTATGCGTTGCTTCGTAAGGGGCTGATTTGGATCCATATGTTTCATGCTATGGTTAGGTTTACCTTAATACATTTGTTGTAGTTGCGGATGCTTGCAATAGAGGTTAATCATAAATGGGATGCTTGTTCAAGTAAGAACAGCACCCAAGCACTGGTCCACCCACATGTCAAATTATCAAAGTACCGAACACGAATCATATGAATGTGATGAAAACTAGCTTGACGATATTCCCATGTGTCCTCGGCAGCACTTTTCCTTATATAAGAGTTTGTCCAGGCTTGTCCTTTGCTACAAAATGGATTGGGCCACCTTGCTGCACTTTATTTACTTTGTTACTTGTTGCTCGTTACAAATTATCTTATCACAAAACTATCTGTTACCACTTATTTCAGTACTTGCAGAGAATACCTTGCTGAAAACCGCTTATCATTTCCTTCTGGTCCTCGTTGGGTTCGACACTCTTACTTATCAAAAGGACTACAATAGATCCCCTATACTTGTGGGTCATCAATATGCATATATGAGATTTTTGTTAATGAACCCAATATCACCATTTGTCTTTTCTTCAATTCGGCGATCTTCAATCTGCATAATATAGTGAGGATAATTATAAATACATGCAATGAAAGAGCTGACCTATATATAGAGACTTAATGACAGAAGTAGTACTTACAGACAGTAGCAAGTGACCGTTAATTTATCGAGGGCCTTCTGATTGAAAAACTGGAAGAACTCCTGAAATGGAACATTCAACAGATCAGTTCCAACGAGGTCATGCTCCTCTTTAACTCTCAGCGTCAAAATATTCCTCCCCCCCAGACACTCTACAGGTTTTCATGTACCAATCATGGAATCTTCGCATCATCGTTATTAGAGATCTTTCATCTTTGACGAGAGGCTTCCCATGCTCGTATCTGTGTTCGTCCACCTCCAAGAAATCATAATGTACATCGTCGGGCAGGTAATCTCCAAGATTGGTATAATCGGGCACCATCCTCGGATCATTAGTGACTATATCGCTAGACACCTTGAGCGAGGGGCACGATTGGTTCGCTTGCTCGCCGAGCTGGGCAATTTTTTTCCCAGCTCGTCGTTCCGCTAACCTTTAATCACTGACAGTACTTCCCGACTACCCCGCTTCGATAAATGATCTTTCAATAATGCACTCATAGTTGCCTTTTGGCAGAGACTTTGGTGGTTTCTTCAGGGCAGCCACAGTGCGCTTCGCTTTCACCGGATCTATCTTCTCCTCCGGAGGTGGATGTTTCTTTGCTTTCACCCCTTCAAATAAGTTTGTCACTTCGGCTCGCACGATCTTCGCGTTTTACTCCAGGGTCCTCTCGTATGGTAACTTCTCTAGATTCTTCAGAGAAGGACCGAATCTGTATTGCCTCCCGCCTCTAGCTGTACTACTAGACATCGGAGCAGACGGAGTGGTTGCAGCTGTCTTCTTTCCTTGCTTCCGAGGCGGAGGAGAAGGACTACGACGTGCCGGAGCAGCCGGAGCGGCGGCGGATCTCTTCCGCCCTTGCTGACGAGGCGGAGAAGGAGGAGGCTGGCTGCTCGGGCGCGCCGGCGCAGGCGGAGAAGGAGGCGGAGTGCCGCCATGCGCCGGAGAAGAAGGTTGTGTGCCCTGATCACTCGCCGAAGGAGGAAGAGGAGGTAGAGGAGGAGGCGGAGTGCCCTGACTCGTCGGAGGAGGAGGAGGCGGAGGCGTCCAGTTCGGAAGGTTGATGAGCTCCTTCCGCCATAGGCATGGAGTCAACAGACAAGCACAAACAAGAACCCAGCCGAGTCTCCCCTTCACCCGTAGGGTGGTCAACCTCGAGGTCCTCAAATCCATCTGTTATTTCATCCACCATCACCTAAGCATATCCTTCTGGAATCAGCCGGTAGTAAAAAGTTGCGCCAGGTTCAGGAGGTGCAGCAGAGCCAACAGCCACCTTGACTTTAAATTTCATCCATTGCGTCATAAGGTGGCAATTTTGAGACTCCGTGATTAAGTCCATGGGGTAGCTAGCAGGAGCCATGAAGACAGGCTCCAGCTGAAGCAACTCGGTGGAAGCCACGCTGCTTCTCCGCTGAGATGGCGGGGTAGCTTCGGGGGAAGCTTCGGTAGGTCGCTTGCTGCGATCTGCTTCTCATTGCTCAATCGCTTGTACCCTTGCGTGCAGTGCCTGAATTTGGGTCCGCTCCACTTTCTTCCTCCTCTCCTGGCATTTGTAACCGCCTGCGTCCGGAAACCCAACGTTCCACGAAACGGAGCCTGGTGTGCCTCATGTCCATCCAGGGTGCTCAGGATTCCCGAGGGCCATTGTGAGCTCGTCGTTCTCTCTGTCTAGAACGAACGTCCCTTGCTGCGCTGCATCGATATACTGACGAAGCTTCGTGATGGGTATTCGCAGTTGCTCGTTCGTCCAACGGCACTTTGCTACCTCTTGAGCACTGCGTTGGTTTTCCCCGAAGAGGAAGGGATGATGCAGCAAAGTAGCATAAGTATTTCCCTCAGTTTTTGAGAACCAAGGTATCAATCCAGTAGGAGGCTACGCGCGAGTCCCTCGCACCTGCACAAAACAAATAAATCCTCGCAACCAACACAAATAGGGGTTGTCAATCCCTATATCACCACTTACGAGAGTGAGATCTGATAGATATGATAAGATAATATTTTTGGTATTTTTATGATAAAAGATGCAAAGTAAAATAAAGGCAAAGTAAATAGCAAAGGAAATAACTAAGTAGTAGGAGATTAATATGATAAAGATAGACCCAGGGGCCATAGGTTTCACTGGTGGCTTCTCGCGAGAGGATAAGTATTCTACGGTGGGTGAAAAAATTACTGTTGAGCAATTGACAGAATTGAGCATAGTTATGAGAATATCTAGGTATGGTCATGTATATAGGCATCACGTCCGAGACAAGTAGACCGACTCCTGCCTGCATCTACTACTATTACTCCACTCATCGACCGCTATCCAGCATGCATCTAGAGTATTAAGTTAAAAACAGAGTAACGCCTTAAGCAAGATGACATGATGTAGAGGGATAGACTCATGCAATATGAAGAAAACCCCATCTTGTTATCCTCGATGGCAACAATACAATACATGCCTTGCGGCCCTTACTGTCATCGGGAAAGGACACCGCAAGATTGAACCCAAAGCTAAGCACGTCTCCCATTGCAAGAAAGATCAATCTAGTAGGCCAAACCAAACTGATAATTCGAAGAGACTTGCAAAGATAACCAATCCTACATAAAAGAATTCAGAGAAGATTCAAATATTATTCATAGATAGACTTGATCATAAACCCATAATTCATCAGTCTCAACAAACACACCGCAAAAAGAAGATTAGATCGAATAGTTCTCCACAAGAGAGGGGGAGAACGTTGTATTGACATCCAAAAAGAGAGAAGAAGCCATCTAGCTACTAACTATGGACCTGTAGGTCTGAGGTAAACTACTCACACTTCATCGGAGAGGCTATGGTGTTGATGTAGAAGCCCTCCGTGATCGATGTCCCTTCCGACGAAGCTCCGGCACAGGCCCCAAGATGGGATCTCGTGGATACAGAAAGTTACGGCGGTGGAATTAGGGTTTTGGCTGCTGTTCTGATCGTTTGGGGGTACGTGGATATATATATATAGGAGGAAGGAGTACGTCGGTGGAGCAACTGGGGGCCCACGAGGGTGGAGTGCGCGCCTAGGGTAGGCAGGCGTGCCCCCCTACCTCGTGGCCTCCTGTTTTATTTCTTGACGTAGGGTCCAAGTCTCTCTGGTCTTATTCGTTGAGAAAATCACGTTCCCGAAGGTTTCATTCCGTTTGGACTCCGTTTGGTATTCCTTTTCTTCGAAACCCTAAAATAGGCAAAAACAGCAATTCTGGGTTGGGCCTCCGGATAATAGGTTAGTACCAAAAATAATAAAAAATGGATAATAAAGCCCAATAATGTCCAAAATAGTAGAAAATATAGCATGGAGCAATCAAAAATTATAGATACGTTGGAGACGTATCAAGCATCCCTAAGCTTAATTCCTGCTCATCCTCGAGTAGGTAAATGATAAAAATAGAATTTTTGATGCGGAGTGCTACTTGGCATAATTTTAATGTAATTCTTCTTCATTGTGTTATGAATATTCAGATCCGAAAGATTCAAGACAAAAGTTCATATTGACATAAAAATAATAATACTTCAAGCATACTAACAAAGCAATTATGTCTTCTCAAAATAACATGGCTAGAGAAAGTTATCCCTACAAAATCATATAGTCTAGCTATGCTCTATCTTCACCACACAAAATATTTAAATCATGCACAACCCCGATGACAAGCCAAGCAATTGTTTCATACTTTTGACATTCTCAAAACTTTTTCAATCTTCACGCAATACATGAGCGTGAGCCATGGATATAGCACTATAGGTCGAATAGAGTGGTGGTTGTGGAGAATACAAAAAGGGAGAAGATAGTCTCACATCAACTAGGCGTATCAACGGGCTATGAAGATGCCCATCAATAGATATCAATGTGAGTGAGTAGGGAATGCCATGCAGCGGATGCACTAGAGCTATAAGTATACGAAATCTCAAAAAGAAACTAAGTGGGTGTGCATCCAACTTGCTTGCTCATGAAGACCTAGGGAAATTTGAGGAAGTCCATCATTGGAATATACAAGCCAAGTTCTATAATGAAAGATTCCCACTAGTATATGAAAGTGATAACATGAGAGACTCTCTACTATGAAGATCATGGTGCTACTTTGAAGCACAAGTGTGGTAAAAGGATAGTAACATTGTCCCTTCTCTCCTTTTCTCTCTCATATATATATATATATATATATATATATATATATATATATATATATATATATATATATATTATTTGGGCCTTTTATCTTTTTTGTATGGCCTCTTTTATTTCTCTCTTTTTTATTTGGGCTTCTTTGGCCTCTTTTATTTATTTTTCGTCCGGAGTATCATCCCGACTTGTGGGGGAATCATAGTCTCCATCATCCTTTCCTCACTGGGACAATGCTATAATAATGATGATCATCACACTTTTATTTTTCTTACAACTCAACAATTACAACTCGATACTTAGAACAAAATATGACTCTATGTGAATGCCTCCGGCGGTGTACCGGGATATGCAATATGACAATGATGGAGTGTGTCATAATAAACGGAACGGTGGAAAGTTGCATGGAATATATCTCGGAATGGCTATGGAAATGCCACAATAGGTAGGTATGGTGGCTGTTTTGAGGAAGGCATATGGTGGATGTATGATACCGGCGAAAGGTGTGCGGTATTAGAGAGGCTAGCAAAGGTGGAAGGGTGAGAGTGCGTATAATCCATGGACTCAACATTAGTCATAAAGAACTCATATACTTATTGCAAAAATCTACAAGTTATCAAAGCAAAGTATTACACGCATGCTCCTAGGGGGATAGATTGGTAGGAAAATACCATCGCTCGTCCCCGACCGCCACTCATAAGGAAGGCAATCAAAAAAATAAATCATGCTCCGACTTCATCACATAACGGTTGACCATACGTGCATGCTACGGGAATCACTAACTTCAACACAAGTATTTCTCAAATTCACAACTACTCAACTAGCATGACTTTGTTGGAAAATGTAGTAATTTCAAAAAAATTCCTACGCACATGCAAGATCATGGTGATGCATAGCAACGGGAGGGGAGAGTGTGATCTACGTACCCTCGTAGACTGACAACGGAAGCGTTATGACAACGCGGTTGATGTAGTCGTACGTCTTCACGGCCCGACCGATCAAGCACCGAAACTACGGCACCTCCGAGTTTTAGCACACGTTCAGCTCGATGACGATCCCCGGACTCCAATCCAGCAAAGTGTCAGGGAAGAGTTCTGTCAGCACGATGGCGTGGTGACGATCTTGATGTTCTACCATCGCAGGGCTTCGCCTAAGCACCGTTACAATATTATCGAGGAGTATGGTGGAAGGGGGCACCGCACACGGCTAAGAAAACGATCATGAGGATCAACTTGTGTGTCTAGGGGTGCCCCATGCCCCCGTATATAAAGGAGCAAGGGGGGAGGCCGGCCGGTCCTAGGGCGCGCCAAGAAGGAGGAGTCCTCCTCCTAGTAGGAGTAGGACTCCCCTCTTTCCTACTCCTACTAGGAGGGGGAAAGGAAGGGGGAGAGGGAGAAGGAAAGGGGGGAGCCGCCCCCCTCTCCTAGTCCAATTCGGACCAGAGGGGGAGGGGTGCGCGGCCCAGCCTGGCCGCCCCTCTCTCTCTCCACTAGGGCCCATAAGGCCCATTACTTCTCCCGGGGGGTTCCGAAAACCCTCCGGCACTCCGGTTTTCTCCGAAATCACCCGGAACACTTCCGGTGTCCGAATATAGCCGTCCAATATATCAATATTTATGTCTCGACCATTTCGAGACTCCTCGTCATGTCCGTGATCACATCAGGGACTCCGAACTAACTTCGGTACATCAAAACCCATAAACTCATAATATAACTGTCATTGAAACCTTAAGCGTGCAGACCCTACGGGTTCGAGAACAATGTAGACATGACCGAGACCTGCCTCCGGTCAATAACCAATAGCGGAACCTGGATGCTCATATTGGCTCCCACATATTCTACGAAGATCTTTATCCGTCAGACCGCATAACAACATACGTTGTTCCCTTTGTCATCGGTATGTTACTTGCCCGAGATTCGATCGTCGGTATCTCCATACCTAGTTCAATCTCGTTACCGGCAAGTCTCTTTACTCGTTTCGTAATACATCATCTCGCAACTAACTCATTAGTTTCAATGCTTGCAAGGCTTATGTGATGTGCATTACCGAGAGGGCCCAGAGATACCTCTCCGACAATCAGAGTGACAAATCCTAATCTCAAAATACGCCAACCCAACATTTACCTCTGGAGACACCTGTAGAGCTCCTTTATAATCACCCAGTTACGTTGTGACGTTTGGTAGCACACAAAGTGTTCCCCCGGCAAACGGGAGTTGCATAATCTCATAGTCATAGGAACATGTATAAGTCATGAAGAAAGCAATAGCAACATACTAAACGATCGGGTGCTAAGCTAATGGAATGGGTCATGTCAATCACATCATTCTCCTAATAATGTGATCCCATTAATCAAATGACAACACATGTCTATGGTTAGGAAACATAACCATCTTTGATTAACGAGCTAGTCAAGTAGAGGCATACTAGTGACGTTTAGTTTGTCTATGTATTCACACAAGTATTATGTTTCCAGAGAATACAATTCTAGCATGAATAATAAACATTTATCATGATATAAGGAAATAAAATAATAACATTATTATTGCCTCTAGGGCATATTTCCTTCAGACTTTAATACTATTACCTCCATATCTCAAAACAATCATCAAGCATCAAACTTCTCTTAGTATTCAAAACACTCTCATAAGAAAGTTGTATTATTAATCTTGTATACCAAGCATATTAGGATTTTAAGTAAATTACCATGCTATTTAAGATTCTCAAAATAATCTAATTTAAGCATGACAGATCAATAGTTTCTATAAAACAAATCCACCATTGTGCTCTAAAAGGATATAAGAGAAGTACTAGAGCAAAATTATATAACTCAAAAGATATAAGCGAAGCACATAGAGTATTCTAACAAATTCCAAATCATGTATGGCTCTCTAAAAAGGTGTGTACAGCAAGGATGATTGTGGTAAACTAATAAGCAAAGACTCAAATCATGCAAGGCGCTCCAAGCAAAACACATACATGTGGCGAATAAAAATATAGCTCCAAGTAAAGTTATCGATAGAAGTAGACAAAAGAGGGGATGCCTTCCGGGGCATCCCCAAGGTTTGGCTTTTAGGTGTCCTTAGATTATCTTGGGGGTGCCATGGGCATCCCCAAGCTTAGGACCTTGCCACTCCTTGTTCCATAATGCATCAAATCTTCACCCAAAACTTGAAAACTTCACAACACAAAACTTAAAGTAGAAAATCTCGTGAGCTCCGTTAGCGAAAGAAAATAAAAGATCACTTCAAGGTATTGGAATGAACTCATTCTTTATTTATATTGGTGTTATACCTACTGTATTCCAACTTCTATATGGTTTATAAACTATTTTACTAGCCATAGATTCATCAAGATAAGCAAACAACACACGAAAAACAGAATCTGTCAAAAACAGAACAGTCTGTAGTGATCTGTAGCTAGCGCAAGATCTGGAACCCCAAAAATTCTAAAATAAATTGCTGGACGTGAGGAGTTTATCTATTAATCATCTGCAAAAATAATTAACTAAATATCACTCTCCAAATAAAAATGACAGCAGTTCTCATGAGCGATAAAGTTTCTGTTTTTTATAGCAAGTTCAACAAGACTTTCCCCAAGTCTTCCCAACGGGTCTACTTGGCACAAACACTAATTAAACATAAAAACACAACCAAAACAGAGGCTAGATAAATTATTTATTACTAAACAGATGCAAAAAGCAAGGAATAAAAATAAAATTGGGTTGCCTCCCAACAAGCGCTATCGTTTAACGCCCCTAGCTAGGCATAACAAGCCAGAATAGATCTAGGTATTGCCATCTTTGGTAGGCAATTCTTCAAAGAGGCATCTACCATATTTAGGAATTTCTTTCTTTTTATTTATTATCAAACTTTAGGCACAAGATCGAAAAATTCATTTGTAACAAATGGTTCCTTAATGATAGCAAAAAGATTGGGATGAACACTTATAGATTTGAGATCCGCATTTTCCTTACTAGATGATTCACCCTTATTTTTAGGAACGTACATAAGCTTGGCAACTTTAGTGGAAGGACTTGGAGTATTCTTTATGGAAGAAAAAACGGTTCCCTAGTTGGTAATAATATTCTCAAGTTTATCGATCCTAACGGAATCGTGATTTATTTTCTCATTAACTATGGGTTCCTTTTCTTTAATATCTTTCAAAGTAACTCCTACTTTAGATCCATATTGAGAGATTCGGCTGTGGATCTTTTTATCCAAATTTTCAATTAACTCTACGGTAGCAACCTTATTTTCAATAATTTCAATCCTTTGCATTACATGCTCCAAAGTTAATATAGTTCCATTAACCAAGAGAGAGGGTGAGCCAAATAAATCTAACATAGCATTATAAGAATCAAAAGTATAGCTACCCAAAAAGTTCCCTCTAGTAATAGTATCAAGAACATAACGGTGCCAAGGAGTAATGCCTACATAAAAATTGCGAAGGAGAATGGTAGTAGATTGCTTCGTAGTAGATCTATTTTGAGCATTGCATATTCTATACCAAGCATATTTTAGATTTTCACCCTCCCTTTGCTTAAAATTTAGAATTTCATTCTCGGGAGACAACAGAGAAGATAAGGGACTAGCCATAACGACAAGCAAACAGACTAACACACAAGCAAACAGAAAGCAAGCGAACAAAAAGAGGCAAATAGAGAGGGAGGATAGAGAGAGAGGGCGAATAAAACGGCAAGGGTGAAGTGGGGGGAGAGGAAAATGAAAGGCAAATGGAAAATAATTTAATGCGGGAGATAAGGGTATGTGATGGGTACTTGGTATGTTGACTTTCGTGTAGACCTCCCCGGCAATGGCGCCAGAAGTCCTTCTTGCTACCTCTTGAGCACTGCATTGGTTTTCCCCGAAGAGGAAGGGATGATGCAGCAAAGTAGCGTAAGTATTTCCCTCAGTTTTTGAGAACCAGGTATCAATCCAGTAGGAGGCTACGCGCGAGTCCCTCGCACCTGCACAAAACAAATAAATCCTTGCAACCAACGCAAATAGGGGTTGTCAATCCCTATAGGGCCACTTACGAGAGTGAGATCTGATAGATATGATAAGATACTATTTTTGGTATTTTTATGATAAAAGATGCAAAGTAAAATAAAGGCAAAGTAAATAGCAAAGGAAATAACTAAGCAGTAGGAAACTAATATGATAAAGATAGACCCGGGGGCCATAGGTTTCACTAGTGGCTTCTCTCGAGAGCATAAGTATTCTACGGTGGGTGAACAAATTACTGTTGAGCAATTGACAGAATTGAGCATAGTTATGAGAATATCTAGGTATGATCATGTATATAGGCATCACGTCCGAGACAAGTAGACCGACTCCTGCCTGCATCTACTACTATTACTCCATTCATAGACCGCTATCCAGCATGCATCTAGAGTATTAAGTTAAAAACAAAGTAACGCCTTAAGCAAGATGACATGATGTAGAGGGATAGACTCATGCAATATGAAGAAAACCCCATCTTGTTATCCTCGATGGCAAAAATACAATACGTGCCTTGCTGCCCTTACTGTCACTGGGAAAGGACACCGCAAGATTGAACCCAAAGCTAAGCACTTCTCCCATTGCAAGAAAGATCAATCTAGTAGGCCAAACCAAACTGGTAATTCGAAGAGACTTGCAAAGATAACCAATCATACATAAAAGAATTCAGAGAAGATTCAAATATTATTCATAGATAGACTTGATCATAAACCCACAATTCATCGGTCTCAACAAACACACCGCAAAAAGAAGATTCAATCGAATAGTTCTCCACAAGAGAGGGGGAGAACGTTGTATTGAGATCCAAAAAGAGAGAAGAAGCCATCTAGCTACTAACTATGGACCCGTAGGTCTGAGGTAAACTACTCACACTTCATCGGAGAGGCTATGGTGTTGATGTAGAAGCCCTCCGTGATCGATGCCCCCTCCGGCGGAGCTCCAGCACAGGCCCCAAGATGGGATCTCGTGGATACAGAAAGTTACGGTAGTGGAATTAGGGTTTTGGCTCCTGTTTTGATCGTTTGGGGGTACGTGGATGTATATAGGAGGAAGGAGTACGTCGGTGGAGCAACAGGGGGCCCACGAGGGTGGAGGGCGCGCCTAGGGTAGGCAGGCGCGCCCCCTACCTCGTGGCCTCCTGCTTTATTTCTTGATGTAGGGTCCAAGTCTCTTTGGTCTTATTCGTTGAGAAAATCACGTTCCCGAAGGTTTCATTCCGTTTGGACTCCGTTTGATATTCCTTTTCTTCGAAACCCTAAAACAGGCAAAAAACAGCAATTCTGGGCTGGGCCTCCGGTTAATAGGTTAGTCCTAAAAATAATATAAAAGTGGACAATAAAGCCCAATAATGTCCAAGATAGTAGATAATGTAGCATGGAGCAATAAAAAATTATAGATACGTTGGAGACGTATCACACTTCCCTGATACAGGGTCCAAGGTTCTGCTAACCCCGAAGAACCAAGTCCGGCAACGGTCTGGCCAGTTCAATGTCTCTGGTTCGACCCCTTTATCAAGCAGGTCATTCTCAGCCTTGGCCCACAACGGCCGGGCTTTGAGGTAGCCACCTGACCCTGTGCGATGGTGAAGCTTCTTCTTCGCAGCATTTTTCTTGTTTGTCGCTGACATCTTCTTACTCTTGTCCAATGTCTTGTGGGCCACAAAATCGTCCCACCGATCTCTCATCTTCTCATACTGGCCGGTGAATTCTGGTGTCTCTTCTTTGTCGACAAACGTTGTTTTCAGCTCATTCTTCCACCTCCTGAATAGTTCTGCCATCTTCTTAAGAGCATGAGATTTGATCAATTGCTCTATAACTGGCTTCTTCGGATCCTCCTCTGGCGGTAGGGTGAAATTTGCCTTCAGCACGGTCCAAAGATCATCTTTATGCATATCATTGACATAAGACACCCCAGGGTCATCTTTAGTCGGCTTATACCATTGCTGGATGCTGATCGGGATCTTGTCCCTAACTAGAACCCTGCACTAAGCAGCAAATGCTTCCTTTGTCCGGATGGGTTCAATCAGTCGGCCATCGCGCGTGATTGCTGTGATCTCAAACCTTTCATCCGAGCGCAACTTTTTCTTCAGGCCTCGTCTCTTTACCGAAGTTGTGCTCAATCCGGAGGGCTAGAAAAAGGAAGAAAGACGAGAGTTATTAATTAATATGTGTACATACCAAAAACAATTAATGCATCAATTAGCTATAGTCAGCACATGCTTAATTAATATATATACCTGGCCGGACTCCGTTTGGTCACCGGAGCCATCATCACGGTGTCCTTCCACCGGCATTCGATCACCAGAGCCATCATCAAGGTGTCCTTCTTCCACCGGCATTCGGTCACCGGAGCCATCATAATCATGTCCTTCCTCCTTCATTGTTTGATCACCGTAGCCTGCTTCTTCACCCTATCCTTCCAAACCATCGGTTTTGTTGAGAAACGACATGACGGCACTGTTGGAAATATGCCCTAGAGGCAATAATAAAAGTATTATTATTATATTTCCTTGTTCATGATAATTGTCTTTTATTCATGCTATAACTGTATTATCCGGAAATCGTAATACACGTGTGAATACATAGACCACAATATGTCCCTAGTGAGCCTCTAGTTGACTAGCTCGTTGTGATCAACAGATAGTCATGGTTTCCTGGCTATGGACATTCGATGTCGTTGATAACGGGATCACATCATTAGGAGAATGATGTGATGGACAAGACCCAATCCTAAGCATAGCACAAAGATCGTGTAGTTCGTTTGCTAGAGCTTTGCCAATGTCAAGTATCTCTTCCTTTGACCATGAGATCATGTAACTCCTGGATACCGTAGGAGTGCTTTGGGTGTATCAAACGTCACAACGTAACTGGGTGACTATAAAGGTGCACTACGGGTATCTCCGAAAGTATCTATTGTTTTATGCGGATCGAGACTGGGATTTGTCACTCCGTGTAAACGGAGAGGTATCTCTGGGCCCACTCGGTAGGACATCATCATATGCGCAATGTGACCAAGGAGTTGATCACGGGATGATGTGTTACGGAACGAGTAAAGTGACTTGCCGGTAACGAGATTGAACAAGGTATTGGATACCGACGATCGAGTCTCGGGCAAGTAACATACCGATAGACAAAGGGAATTTAATACGGGATTGATTAAGTCCTTGACATCGTGGTTCATCCGATGAGATCATCGTGGAACATGTGGGAGCCAACATGGGTATCCAGATCCCGCTGTTGGTTATTGACCAGAGAACGTCTCGGTCATGTCTACATGTCTCCTGAACCCGTAGGGTCTACACACTTAAGGTTCGATGACGCTAGGGTTATAAAGGAAGCTTGTATGTGGTTACCGAATGTTGTTCGGAGTCCCGGATGAGATCCCGGACGTCACGAGGAGTTCCGGAATGGTCCGGAGGTAAAGATTTATATATAGGAAGTCCTATTTCGGCCATCGGGACAAGTTTCGGGGTCATCGGTATTGTACCGGGACCACCGGAAGGGTCCCGGGGGCCCACCGGGTGGGGCCACCTGCCCCGGGGGGCCACATGGGCTGTAGGGGGTGCGCCTTGGCCTACATGGGCCAAGGGCACCAGCCCCAAGAGGCCCATGCGCCTAGGGAACCCTAGAGGGAAGAGTCCTCAAGGGGGAAGGCACCTCCGAGGTGCCTTGGGGAGGATGGACTCCTCCCCCCTCCTTGGCCGCACCCCAAAACCCATCTAGGGCTGGCCGCCGCCCCTAGGGGGTGGGAAAACCCTAAAGGGGGCGCAGCCCCCTTCCCCCCTATATATATTGAGGCATGGGGCTGCCCATAACACGCGATTTGATCTCTCGTTGGTGCAGCCCTGCCCCTCTCCCTCCTCCTCTTCTCCCATGGTGCTTGGCGAAGCCCTGCGGGATTGCCACGCTCCTCCACCACCACCACGCCGTTGTGCTGCTGTTGGTTGGAGTCTTCCTCAACCTCTCCCTCTCTCCTTGCTGGATCAAGGCGTGGGAGACGTCACCGGGCTGTACGTGTGTTGAACGCGGAGGTGCCGTCCGTTCGGCACTTGATCATCGGTGATCTGAATCACGACGAGTATGACTCCATCAACCCCGTTCACTTGAACGCTTCCGCTTAGCGATCTACAAGGGTATGTAGATGCACTCCCCTTCCTACTCGTTTCTGGTCTCTCCATAGATAGATCTTGGTGATACGTAGGAAAATTTTTGAATTTCTGCTACGTTCCCCAACAGTGGCATCATGAGCTAGGTCTATTGCGTAGATTCTTTGCACGAGTAGAACACAAAGTAGTTGTGGGCATTGATGTTGTTCAATATGCTTACCGTTACTAGTCCAATCTTGTTTCGACGGTATTGTGGGATGAAGCGGCCCGGACCGACCTTACACGTATTCTTACGTGAGACAGGTTCCACCGATTGACATGCACTTGGTGCATAAGGTGGCTAGCGGGTGCCAGTCTCTCCCACTTTAGTCGGAACGGATTCGATGAAAAGGGTCCTTATGAAGGGTAAATAGCAATTGGCATATCACGTTGTGGTATTGCGTAGGTAAGAAACGTTCTTGCTAGAAACCCATAGCAGCCACGTAAAACATGCAAACAACAATTAGAGGACGTCTAACTTGTTTTTGCAGGGTATGCTTTGTGATGTGATATGGCCAGAAGAATGTGATGAATGATATGTGATGTATGAGATTGATCATGTTCTTGTAATAGGATTCACGACTTGCATGTCGATGAGTATGACAACCGGCAGGAGCCATAGGAGTTGTCTTTATTTTTTGTATGACCTGCGTGTCATTGAAGAACGCCATGTAAACTACTTTACTTTATTGCTAAACACGTTAGTCATAGAAGTAGAAGTAGTCATTGGCGTGACAACTTCATGAAGACACGATGATGGAGATCATGATGATGGAGATCATGGTGTCGTGCCGGTGACGATGATGATCATGGAGCCCCGAAGATGAAGATCAAAAGGAGCAAAATGATATTGGCCATATCATGTCACTATTTGATTGCGTGTGATGTTTATCATGTTTATGCATCTTGTTTACTTAGGACGACGGTAGTAAATAAGATGATCCCTTACAAAATTTCAAGAAGTGTTCTCCCCTAACTGTGCACCGTTGCTACAGTTCGTCGCTTCTAAGCACCACGTGATGATCGGGTGTGATGGATTCTTACGTTCACATACAACGGGTGTAAGACAGTTTTACACAGCGAAAACACTTAGGGTTAACTTGACGAGCCTAGCATGTGCAGACATGGCCTCGGAACACGGAGACCGAAAGGTCGAGCATGAGTCGTATAGTAGATACGATCAACATGAAGATGTTCACCGATGATGACTAGTCCGTCTCACGTGATGATCGGACACGGCCTAGTTTGACTTGGATCATGTAATCACTTAGATGACTAGAGGGATGTCTATCTGAGTGGGAGTTCATAAGATGAACTTAATTATCCTGAACATAGTCAAAAGACCTTTTGCAAATTATGTCGTAGCTCGCGCTTTAGTTCTACTGTTTTAGATATGTTCCTAGAGAAAATATAGTTGAAAGTTGACAGTAGCGATTATGCGGACAGTAGAAAGCTTATGTCCTTAATGCACCGCTCAGTGTGCTGAACCCCAAACGTCGTTTGTGGATGTTTCGAACATCGAACATACACGTTTTGATAACTACGTGATAGTTCAGTTAAATGGTTTAAGTAGAGGCACCAAAGACGTTTTCGAAACGTCGCGGAACATATGAGATGTTTCGAGGGCTGAAATTGGGATTTCAGGCTCGTGCCCACGTCAAGAGGTATGAGACCTCCGACAATTTTCTTAGCCTACAAACTAAGGGAGAAAAGCTCAATCGTTGAGCTTGTGCTCAGATTGTCTGAGTGCAACAATCACTTGAATCGAGTGGGAGTTGATCTTCCAAATGAGATAGTGATGTTTCTCCAAAGTCATTGCCACCAAGCTGCTAGAGCTTCGTGATGAACTATAACATATCAGGGATAGATATGATGATCCTTGAAATATTCATGATGTTTGACACCGCGAAAGTAGAAATCAAGAAGGAGCATCAATTGTTGATGGTTGGTGAAACCACTAGTTTCAAGAAGGGGCAAGGGAACAAAGGGATACTTCATGAAACGGCAATTCAGCTGCTGCTCAAGTGAAGAAACCCAAGGTTGAACCCAAACCCGAGACTAAGTGCTTCTGTAATAAGGGGAACAACCACTGGAGCAGCATTACCCTAGATACTTGGTAGATGAGAAGGCTGGCAAGGTCGATAGAAGTATATTGGATATACATTATGTTAATGTGTACTTTACTAGTACTCCTAGTAGCACCAGGGTATTGGATACCGGTTCGGTTGCTAAGTGTTAGTAACTCGAAATAAAAGCTACGGAATAAACGGAGACTAGCTAAAGGTGAGCTGACAATATATGTTGGAAGTGTTTCCAAGGTTGATATGATCAAGCATCGCACGCTCCCTCTACCACCGAGATTGGTGTTTGCGTTGAGCATAGACATGATTGGATTATGTCTATCGCAATACAGTTATTCATTTAAGGAGAATAATGGTTACTCTATTTTTGAATAATACCTTCAATGGTCTTGCACCTAAAGGAATGGTTTATTGAATCTCGGTCGTAGTGATACACATTTTCATGCCAAAAGATATAAGATAGTAATGATAGTACCACTTACTTGTGGCACTGCCATGTAAGTCATAATGGTATAAAACGCATGAAGAAGCTCCATGTTGATGGATCTTTGGACTCACTCGTTTTTGAAAAGTTTGAGACATGCGAACCATGTCTATTGGTGTATATGCATGAAGAAACTCCATGCAAATGGATCGTTCGGACTCACTTGATTTTGAATCACTTGAGATATGCAAATCATACCACATGGGCAAGATGACTGAAAAGCCTCATTTTCAATAAGATGGAACAAGATAACAACTTGTTGGAAGTAACACATTTTGATGTGTGCAGTCCAAATAAGTGCTGAGGCATGCAGTGAATATCATTATGTTCTTACTTCACAGATGATTCGAGTAGATGTTGAGAATATTTACTTGATGAAACACAAGTCTGAATTATTGAATGGTTCAAGTAATTTCAGAGTGAAGTAAAAGATCATTGTGACAAGAGGATAAAATGTCTATGATATGATCATAGAGATGAATATCTGAGTTACGAGTTTTGGCACACAATTAAGACATTGTGGAAATTGTTTCGCAATTAATACCGCCTGGAACACCATAATGTGATGGTGTGTCCGAACATCATAGTTGCACCCTATTGGATATGGTGCGTACCATGATGTCTCTTATCGAATTACAACTATCGTTCATGGGTTAGGCATTAGAGACAACCACATTCACTTTAAATAGGGCACCACGTAATTCCGATGAGATGACACCGTATGAATTATGGTTTAGAGAAACCTAAGTTGTCGTTTCTTAAAGGTTTGGGGCTGCGACGCTTATGTGAAAAAGTTTCAGGATTAAGCTCGAACCCAAAGCGGATAAAATGCATCTTCATAGGAAACCCAAAACAGTTGGGTATACCTCCTAATTCAGATCCGAAAGCAATATGGATTGTTTCTTGAATCGGGTCCTTTCTCGAGGAAAGGTTTCTCTCGAAAGAGTTGAGTGGGAGGATGGTGGAGACTTGATGAGGTTATTGAACCGTCTCTTCAACTAATGTGTGGCAGGGAACAGGAAGTTGTTCCTGTGGCACCTACACCAATTGAAGTGGAAGCTTATGATATTGATCATGAAACTTCGGATCAAGTCACTACCAAACCTCGTAGGACGACAAGGACACGTACTACTTTGGAGTGGTAAGGTGATCCTGTCTTGAAGGTCATGTTGCTAGACAACAATGAACCTACGAGCTATGGAGAAGCGATGGTGGGCCCGGATTCCGATAAATGGCTCGAGGCCATAAAATCCGAGAACGGATCCATGGACTTTGGTGGACTTCCCGATGATCGGCAAGCCATTAAGATAAATGGATCTTTAAGAAGAAGACGGACGTGGATGGTAATGTCACCATCCATGAAGCTCGACTTGTGGCAAAAAGTTTTTCACAAGTTCAAGGAGTTGACTACGATGAGATTTTCTCATCCGTAGCGATGCTTAAGTCCGTCGGATTCATGTTAGCATTAGCTGTATTTATGAAATCTGGCAGATGGATATCAAAACGAGTTTCCTTACCAGTTTTCGTGAGGAAAGGTTGTATGTAATACAATCAGAAAGTTTTTTGTCGATCCTAAGGATGCTAAAAGGTATGCTAGCTCCAGCGATCCTTCTAAGGACTGGAGTGAGCATCTCGGAGTTGGAATGTATGCTTTGATGATGATCAAAGATTTTGGGTTTGTACAAAGTTTATGAGAAACTTGTATTTCCAAAGAAGTGAGTGGGAGCACTATAGAATTTCTGATGAGTATATGTTGTTGACATATTGTTGATCAGAAATGACGTAGAATTTCTGGAAAGCATATAGGGTTATTTTGAAAGTGTTTTTCAATGGAAAGCCTGGATTAAGCTGCTTGAGCATTGAGCATCAAGATCTATAAGGATAGATCAAAACGCTTAATGGTACTTTCAAATGAGCACATACCTTGACATGATCTTGAAGGTGTTCAAGATGGATCAGTCAAAGAAGAAGTTCTTGCCTGAGTTGTAAGGTACGAAGTTAAGACTTAAAGCTCGACCATGGCAGAATAGAGAGAAAGGACGAAGGTCGTCTCCTATGCTTAAGACATAGGCTCTTCAGTATGCTATGCTGTGTACCGCACCTGAAGTGTGCCTTGCCATGAGTCAATCAAGGGGTACAAGAGTGATCCAAGAATGGCTCACAGGACAGCGGTCAAAGTTATCCTTAGTAACTAGTGGACTAAGGAATTTTCTCGATTATGGAGGTGGTAAAAGAGTTCGTCGTAAAGGTTACGACGATGCAAGCTTGACACCTATCCGGATAGCTCTGAGTAGAGAGACCGGATACATATAATGGAGCAATTATTTAGAATAGCTCCAAGTAGAACAGTTGTTTGGAATAGCTCCAAATAGAGCGTGGTAGCTGCATCTAGGAGATGACATAGAGATTTGTAAAGCACACACGGATCTGAAAGGTTCAGACCTGTTGACTAAAACCTCTCTCACAAGCAACATGATCAAACATAAAACTCATTGAGTGTTAATCACATAGTGATGTGAACTAGACTACTGACTCTAGTAAACTCTTGGGTATTAGTCACATGGCGATGTGACCTGTGAGTGTTAATCACATGGCGATGTGAACTAGATTATTGACTCTAGTGCAAGTGGGAGACTGTTGGAAATATGCCCTAGAGGCAATAATAAAAGTATTATTATTATATTTCCTTGTTCATGATAATTGTCTTTTATTCATGCTATAACTGTATTATCCGGAAATCGTAATACACGTGTGAATACATAGACCACAATATGTCCCTAGTGAGCCTCTAGTTGACTAGCTCGTTGTGATCAACAGATAGTCATGGTTTCCTAGCTATGGACATTGGATGTCGTTGATAATGGGATCACATCATTAGGAGAATGATGTGATGGACAAGACCCAATCCTAAGACTAGCACAAAAGATCGTGTAGTTCATTTGCTAGAGCTTTGCCAATGTCAAGTATCTCTTCCTTTGACCATGAGATCGTGTAACTCCTGGATACCGTAGGAGTGCTTTGGGTGTATCAAACGTCACAACGTAACTGGGTGACTATAAAGGTGCACTACAGGTATCTCCGAAAGTATCTATTGTTTTATGCGGATCGAGACTGGGATTTGTCACTCCGTGTAAACGGAGAGGTATCTCTGGGCCCACTCGGTAGGACATCATCATATGCGCAATGTGACCAAGGAGTTGATCACGGGATGATGTGTTACGGAACGAGTAAAGTGACTTGCCGGTAACGAGATTGAACAAGGTATTGGATACCGACGATCGAGTCTCGGGCAAGTAACATACCGATAGACAAAGGGAATTTAATACGGGATTGATTAAGTCCTTGACATCGTGGTTCATCCGATGAGATCATCGTGGAACATGTGGGAGCCAACATGGGTATCCAGATCCCGCTGTTGGTTATTGACCAGAGAACGTCTCGGTCATGTCTACATGTCTCCCGAACCCGTAGGGTCTACACACTTAAGGTTCGATGACGCTAGGGTTATAAAGGAAGCTTGTATGTGGTTACCGAATGTTGTTCGGAGTCCCGGATGAGATCCCGGACGTCACGAGGAGTTCCGGAATGGTCTGGAGGTAAAGATTTATATATAGGAAGTCCTGTTTCGGCCATCGGGACAAGTTTCGGGGTCATCGGTATTGTACCGGGACCACCGGAAGGGTCCCGGGGGCCCACCGGGTGGGGCCACCTGCCCCGGGGGGCCACATGGGCTGTAGGGGGTGCGCCTTGGCCTACATGGGCCAAGGGCACCAGCCCCAAGAGGCCCATGCGCCTAGGGAACCCTAGAGGGAAGAGTCCTCAAGGGGGAAGGCACCTCCGAGGTGCCTTGGGGAGGATGGACTCCTCCACCCTCCTTGGCCGCACCCCAAAACCCATCTAGGGCTGGCCGCCGCCCCTAGGGGGTGGGAAAACCCTAAAGGGGGCGCAGCCCCCTTCCCCCTATATATATTGAGGCATGGGGCTGCCCATAACACGCGATTTGATCTCTCGTTGGTGCAGCCCTGCCCCTCTCCCTCCTCCTCTTCTCCCATGGTGCTTGGCGAAGCCCTGCGGGATTGCCACGCTCCTCCACCACCACCACGCCGTTGTGCTGCTGTTGGATGGAGTCTTCCTCAACCTCTCCCTCTCTCCTTGCTGGATCAAGGCGTGGGAGACGTGACCGGGCTGTACGTGTGTTGAACGCGGAGGTGTCGTCCGTTCGGCACTTGATCATCGGTGATCTGAATCACGACGAGTACGACTCCATCAACCCCGTTCACTTGAACGCTTCCGCTTAGCGATCTACAAGGGTATGTAGATGCACTCCCCTTTCTACTCGTTGCTGGTCTCTCCATAGATAGATCTTGGTGATACGTAGGAAAATTTTTGAATTTCTGCTACGTTCCCCAACAGGCATCACTTCCGGCTGCGATTATGTCCCCCAACACCGCTTCTGTTGCTTCATCTCAGGGTGCTCCATAGTTTCTACAAATATTTACACATGGCAATTATTATTCAAACATGACAGATGGATATATTAGTGGCAAACGTAGAACTAGCTAGCTAATAACAACAAGGAATCATATTAGTGGCCTCGACGCTTCTCTAGGGTTTGGGGTGGCCTCGGCAACGCTTCAAGGTTTTGGGGTGGCCTCGACGACAACACTCTTTTAACTTGGTAAATTTGGGTGGCCTCGAGAGAGTTTGTCGGGTAGGGGCGCGGCGGGAGGGGGTAGGAGACCGACATCGTTTTTTTCTAGGGTTTGGGTGTCCTCGAGAGTTTTG
>NC_041392.1:84472652-84473572 GCF_002162155.2 Triticum dicoccoides
TCTTCCTAAATTAACATAAACTAAAATAATCCTAAAACTAAACAAAGTTATCGGTACGGGGTATATCGACAACGACATACCCGATAAAAAATAAAAAGAAGAAGAAGAAATAAAAAGAGGAGAAGAAGAAAGGAATAGAGGAGAAGATCGAAGAAAAGAAAAGAAAAAAAGAGGAAAAAAAGAGGCCGGGGGGGGGGGGGCAAAAGTTTTTCTTCTTATTTCCTCTTCTTATTTATTTCTCCTCTTCTTCCTCTCCTCTTCTTCTTCTTTCTTCCTCTTCTTATTTTCCTTTTTCCTCTCATTCTTTTTCTTCTTCTTCCTTTCCTAGCTAGATATATAAAAATTTTCTAAATATGTAACTTTTGCATATATAAAACTTTTTCTTCTTCTTCCTTCTTCCTTCTCTTCCTTTTTCCTAAATATATAAAACTTTTCTAAAAATGAAACTAACCTAAAATTAATGTACTAAATCAGAGAACAGATATAGATAAAACTTATATAAAAATCTAACTTTTGCATATATGTATACTTTAAAACATCATTACAATTGAAAAAATACATACATACATACATACATACAAAAAACATGTAAAAAATACATACATACATACATACATATATGAACATACATCAAAAAAATACATATATCTAAAAAATACATACATACATATATGAAAATCTAAAAACATGTAAAAAAACAACATGTATAATTAAAAAATAGCACGGCGGCAACGGGGCCAGCAGAGGCGCGGTGCTCACCGAGGGAGGAGCGCGGCGGGCGGCGTCGGGGCGAGCAGGTGCGCGGGGAGTGGCGCGGCAACGGCGTCGGGGAAGGGGCGACGCGCGGCGGGGCAGGGGCATCGCGCGTCGAGGCAGGGATGACGCGCGGCGACGGCGTCGGACGACGGCGCGAGCGACGG
>NC_041392.1:84473941-84489126 GCF_002162155.2 Triticum dicoccoides
GTGACGACTACGTCGACGGCGGGGCCGGCGGGCGGCGCCGGGGTAGCCTGGAGGCGTCGATGTGCTCGGCGTCGTCGGGGGCAACTGTGATGATGAACTCTGCAAAACTGCTAAGTGATACTTATATACCAGGAGCATTGGTCCCGGTTCGTGGCACCAACCAGGACCAATGCCCCCTTTAGTCCTGGTTGGTGCAACCAACCAGGACCAAAGGTCTCTTTTCAGCAGCCCAAAGGGCGGGAAGCGGTGGCCTTTGGTCCCGGTTGGTGGCATCAACCGGGACTAAAGGGGGGACATTGGTCCCGGTTGGTGCCACGAACCGATACCAAAGTACCACTTTAGTCCCGGTTGGTGGCACCAACCGGGACCAAAGGCCCTGTGCTGCCCGCATCGTGGCCGAAAGTTTAGTTCCCCCTTGCTAGTTGAGAGAGCTCGAGAGTGGTTTATAAGCGCTGCTCCGCCAACCGTCTCGAGCTCCTCTCAATTGCAGGCTTTCGGGCCTAATTTGTCACGATGTGCTTGTGGGCCTACTGGGCCTCCTGCGGGCCTAAATCCTGGCCCATGGTTGAGTTTCTAGTCGTATTCAGGTCGTGGTGGCTCAGTAGGTGGCACTCTTTTTTCTTGCTTTATTTATTTTATTTTGTTTCTATTTACAACAAAAAACTTACTATTGCTATTTTTATTTATTTTATTAAAATTTATTTATTTTACTTTTATAAAGTTTATTTTGTTTCTACTTCTTTATTTTATTAAAGTTTATTTTATTTTGTTTCTACTTTTTTATTGTATTAAATTTTAATTTATTTTATTTTATTTCTACTTATTTATTAAATTTTATTTAATTTACTTTATTAAAGTTTATTTTGTTTCTACTTATTTATTTTATTAAAGTTTATTTTATTTTATTTTGTTTCTACTTATTTATTAAAGTTTATTTTGTTTATTTCTGCTTTTCATGTTTTGAACAGAAAATAGTTTGATAATTTCAGTGGCATGAATTTTATATAATTTTAGTTTAAAAAATAATAGAGGTTTAAAAAAGCTTTTTGTTCATTCCTTTTGCTATTAGAGTTTTATAAATGTTTTTTAGTTAATTTTCTTTTTGCTATCATCATTTCATCCACATAGCATGTGTAAGAAATTAGAGAGGGTTACGGCAAAAACTGGATGCACTTCGTGTACAAAACGGACAATCTCTTTCGAAGTATCAGGGTTTCATACGGAAACTCGTCTGTTACAAAGGGATTTCATTTTTTAACTTATTTGAACTCCATAGTTTTTCTGTGTTCAAAATGCACCATTCAAAGTCACATCATCAATTTTCAACCCTTTCTGACTTCATTTGTTATTTTTTAGAGGTAATATCACCGGGAGTCATAAAACTTGCGCTCAATGTTCAGTTTGGTGCTAAAACTTCAAAAATACGGATTTATGGTCACATAACTTGTCCCCGCGTGCATATACGGTGCTTCCTCTCGTATCCAGCCACATGGCCTGTCCACATGGCGTGCCATCCCGGTGGAGGCCCACTTGTCAGTGGTTGGGAATGCACAAGGCACTGGGTGACCATAGCACGCTGGATTTTTTTATAGAGAACTCCCTCACAATTTATTTAATGCGCACAAAGCCCCCAAATATAATGAAAAAAGATGGCACACATGGGGTTCAAACACGGGACCTGTCAATCAAATAGTCTGCCATACATCATTCCATCAGTGCCGATTGACGTTCAACATGATCAACTAAAATCCGTTTAATCACAAACAGAAGCCCCAACGCGAATTGAGTGACAAAAAAGGGTGGCCCAACAGATTCGATCTCTCAACCTCAAGCATGGATACACTGCAGCTAAACGCTACACTAAGTACCAACCAGTGCCTGTAAAGAGAGAAGCCCGATTTTATATATTGTCCACGACAACTACTCTTATTCAGGTTCTTTTTCTCTCAGACCGAATTTTCGACAGCCGATCAGTCCCCAGAAAATTTGGCGGTCCCCAGAAAAAATGTTGTCGCCCGAAATTTTGAATTTAAACGACAAAAACTATGTCAAATATAATAACTTTTGTGTGCATACAATATCATAATGACATAGTTAGCTTAGTGGCAGGGGCCGCGATTCTATTCCTTGTATTGTGAAATATATTTTTCTTTATTCATGCTCATTTATAAAAATGGTCTCGAACTGTAACAATGAATTGAACATGCAAACTTCTATATAAGAGAGGAGTTGAGCTGACCACTATAACAGGCGTCACTTTTTTTTGCTAAATTAAATATATTTAGACGATAAAAAGATTTGAATTCAAAATTCATTTCAAAATTTTGGTAGATAAAAACTCGAATGGCCAAGATATTTTGAACCCGGATTTTTCCAACCCTCTCGAAAAAAATGGAATAAAAAATTCTCGCTCATGACAAAGTTTTGTATGGTATGGATTAAACATTATACATTTTGAAACAGTTTTCTTAATTGCTTTTTGGTGAAAAAAGGTGATATTTTCCGGTATCCAGTTTTTACTAGCCGAACCTGGGAAAACGGAATCTAGGAAGAACTGCGTCTAATATGAAATCAGGTTTAGGCCTCTTTTGGTTCCTAGGATAGGATTATCACAGGAATAGGAATCTTGTAGGAAATGAGATGACATGTATCTCAAATCCTATGAGTAGGAATAGGAAACAAGATGTCATTTGGTTGACACCAGAGGAATTTTTCCATTGAGTCTAGGCTCTTTTTTATTTTCCTATGAAATGTGGAGGATAGGAACCAATCCTATGTAGGAATAGGAATCCATTCCTATGAACCAAAGGGCTCTAAAGGAAAAAATCCTATAAAAATCCTATCCTCTAGAATTCCTATGAAATTCCTCTAAACCAAAGGAGGCCTTACCTCTTTACAGTAAGGAATATGTAGTTGGTGTAGTGGTTTGCTTGTGCATGGATGTACCCGAGGTGTATGGAGTTCAAATCCCTGCCCGTGTACTTTTTATTTTCATTTTTCACACCACCTCATGCTGACAAGTGGGACACACAGAGGGGATTATGCTCAATTAAGTTAATTAAATACAGAGCAAGGGTGCTTCTGCAAAGAAAAAATGCGGCGAGCTGTTTCGGTCACTAACAATGGGCCGTAGCCACACTGGGGTGCCACGTAAGCGTGTGATACGTTTGAATATGACCAAAGTGACCGTATTTGCACAAGAACGCAAGTTGGATGACCACAAATTCGTATTTTCAAAATTTTAGCATCAAACTGAACATCGAACACAAGTTCTATGACTCCCAATGATATTATCTCTATTTTTTATGCATTTACTGATTATTTTGAGATATAAGACCCTGAAATTGAAGGCAACATATAGCTCTCATGAATAGATAAGTGACCAAATTAATAGAAGTTCATCATCACATTAAAACAAAAATACATACATAGTTCTTATTGAACAACATATAGCTCTCCAGAGCATCTAGTTAAACCATACATTGAAACTATGTAAAACCTTTCAATGGAACAATAAATGCGATCATAATCACAATCAAGGTAAAAATTGATCCAACGGCATAATGATACGAAGCCTCAGTATGAATGGCATATTTTTTAATCTTTCTAATCTTCAACCGCATTGCATTCATCTTGATCTTGTGATCATCGACGACATCCGCAACATGCAACTCCAATATCATCTTCTTCTCCTCAATTTTTTCTAATTTTTTTTTCAAGTAATTGTTTTCTTCTTCAACTAAATTTAACCTCTCGACAATAGGGTCGGTTGGAATTTCTGGTTCAACTACCTCCTACATAAATAAAATATATGTCACATTGGTCGGCATAATTATCATAAACAATAAATGAACCAAATAGTTATAAAAAGATAATATATATATACCACATCTGAATCATAGACAGGACGAGGGCCGGCGGGGCGGATATCAAAACCATCGCACTATATAATAACAAGCAATGATAAAAGTTAGAAAAATAGACAAGTATCTATCTAAAGTAAGAATTATTTTCTTTCAGAAAGAAGAGGTGAAGACGGGGACGGAACGTGACGGACCACTAAACCTATGCAAATCTCGGGGAAAATGGAGCTTGGAGGTCGAGCTTCGAGAGGAGAAAGCTTAACTAGTGTGGCTCGGACATTTCATCGAACACCTCATGTGCATAGGAGGTGAGCTAGGGCACCCAAATGCCCTCTCCTCGTCGGCCAGAAAAAACAGAGCACTGTGGAGTGCTCTGCTGCGGCGATGGGGTATATATAGGCAACTCATTTGTCCTGGTTTGTGGCTGAAACCGGGACTAAAGCCCAGCCTTCTGTCCCGGTTCAAGCCAAAAATCGGGACCAACGGTTGTGGGCCAGGAGCGAGGCCCATTAGTCCCGGTTCGTGGCTAGAACCGGGATAAATGGATCCATACGAACCGGGACCAATGCCCACGAGGCCTCGGCCGGTCCCCTGGGCTCACGAACCGGGACGAATGCCCCCATGAATTCCGGTTCGTGACTGAACCGGGACTAATGGGCTTGTCATGCCCGAACCAAAGCCCTGTTTTCTACTAGTGAAACAAGATGGGCTGCAACACAATATAAGAAACTACTATAAAATTTTGATTTATTTTCTCTCAAGGGAAGACTAGTACTTAATGGAAAGAGATCGTGAATGAACCAGAAAAATAGAAAAATGAAGGTGAGTCCGTTCTAAAAACTTTGGCCAAGAATAACAGGATATTTGGCACATGGCTCACCACGTAGCACGTACCTTGTTGAGGCAAAACAAAATCCACGCTTCATTAAGCTTTCATGTTTGCTAGTACACAACGTATATGAAAAAGATTATACAATTTTATTTTAATATCTATCAAAGTTATTTAATATAATTGAGCGAGCGAGTGTTGGCTCATGATCAGCTCGTTTCTCGATTGAGCTACATAAAGTGCTCATTCTCAACTCATTTCTTTACAAGTCGAAACAAAATACGAGTCGATCTTGAGTGGCTTACAAGCCTCGATCTTTACTTGCATCCCTAGCCACCACGACTCCAATCCAACCATAGTTTTTATTTTCTTTGGAGGGTCGACGACGGACTGTGTTTGTTTGTTGACCCATATCTTTTCTTTTCATTTCCCTATGTTTTAGGCTAGCTTTCGGTCTTTGTCTCCCTGTACATATTGCAACTGTTCTCCAATAATCTATGGCAGCGTTGTTGTCGCTTTTGTACAATAACATATATGGACTTGTAGTAGATTGTCATGACCTTTCGTCACAGCTAATGGCTAAATCCTCACGTACATGCATGTGGTGGTAACATGCGGACTGTTCAGATCTTAGCTAGAACACACATTAACTATCATATCATGTCATAATTTTTTATAGGCCACCACCATGAATAATATATGAAGTACAGAGGACAATTCAAACAATCAAATTTAAATTACTGTACCTGCGGCCACCCCTCGGGAATATAATTTATACTTCTTGTTTCTTTTCTTGACACTAATTGATAACTTGTTGGACGCGAACCAAGCCAAGTATGTACACCAACTATCTGACTTGACAGATGTAAGTTAGCTTAATATTGACTAATAGACCTAAGATGCTAGTCATGAACGAATCCATATCATTTGTCTGTATTTGTAGATGTCGAGTCATCTTGCACTTTTTGTAATCGCCCATTGGCCAACTAGCTATTATTTGCATGGATAAATTGTCTTATATGATATATGTTGCCCACTTTGTTACAATGGAAGATTTCTAAATGCGTCGAGAGGGTGTCCCTAAAGATGTTTCATCCATAGGTTTTACATTCTTTATTGAGAGATGTTGCACAAAAGCTGCACAATGTTTCTAGTGTACAGTACGTGAATTTGGTTATCCTGTTTCTTCGATGGACATATCTCAATGCTTAATGGTGACACGCATATATTCCATGTTCTTCTGTTCTGGTTAGTCCATTGTTCGAGGTGATAAACGTCTATATTACCATAAGCTAATCAGTCTTCATCAGCTTTGATAGATATGTACTCTATTTGAACTTTATTTAGGGAATTCTAGATCAGAATATTAGCAAGTAAGATACACATCAGACTATGCAATTACACAAATTCCAATACTAATGCAAGTTGCTGACCGGAAATCCCTTTTGGTGATCGAGCCCCAATGAGGCCTCCAAATTTAAACATTCAAATTTCATCAAAATCCATATTTTTATGTTTCAAAAAATTCTAAAAACACAGAAATACATGAAGGCATAACACACATGTGTGTAAATTTTCAGGGCAAAATACGTTGAAATAAGGGTTGTGCAAAAAATAAAAATCTAGGGCTTTTTAACACATGATATTATTCGTCCTCCCAGGCCATAAATTTGTCTTTGTTGTACAGGTCGTAACTCAAGGTATTTCATCATGAATATTTTACACACATGTGGGTTACATCCTTACATGCATGCATATTTTTTTGAATTTTTTGAAACATAAGAGTTTGAATTAGAATTTTTCAAAAATAAAGGGCTCCATAGAGCTCGGCCTCCAAAACGCCATTCTAGTTGCTGACATGTTAAGAACCACTTTAACTTGTATATCCAAGGACCGGGATGCAATTTTATTTTCTAGCGGTGGTTTTCTTGTATTGCTAAATCCATTAAATATAGAGCATGTGGCTCTGTTGTAGAAAGTTAATTAAATGGATTTTCCCTCCACACAAAAAAATTGAACGGATTTTCAACAGCTTGGTTTAATGTTTGGGGATCCGTATCAAAATTTACTCTCTATTGGGCCAGACTTTGCAAGTAAAACCAATATCACAAATGCAAGCTAATTAAACGGATCTTAACCTTTTCATAACTGGTATAGCTACATGCTCTAATTTAATTAATGTGACGTGATCTTACCATAGTAATATTATTATGCAGTGCACAACTAGCAAGTCCACTAAAGATTCATAATATTACCACATCAAGGACTTCATTAACCAACATTTATAAAATGTACATCTGTAGATCAGATAATTTGGAAATATTCTCTGGATGGCACATCCACATCATGTTATCTATACCACGGGCTGATCTCCCAGATGCAGAGGCCGGGGGTCATCCTCCTTTTCTAAAAAAAATACCACAGGCTGAGCATTGTGATCTATGTGTCCAATGGATAAGAAACTAGGATACAAGCACCGCATCTATATAGCATCCATAGAGATTATAACATGGATGCACTTGACATACTGTCCACACCCATAATATATGATGGCATACAGGTCCATCCATACAATAAGAGCTACTTATTTCGCCTATGGATGCCGACGTGAAGAGAAGATCCGTCGGCATATACTAACAGACAAAACAATATGGCTTCAATTTGACTATCTTAGGTCTTTTCGTCAATATTAAGCTTACATGCATGGGTCAAGTAGATAGTCATGACCTTTCACCAAAGCTAATAGCTGAGGTCGCACATGCAAGCATGTGGCGGTGACATGTGGAGTGTTTCAAATCTTAGCTAGAACGCACATGAATTATCACATGCATGCTACAACAGTTGAATGGCATCCGACGCATCCATATACTACATCCTGTCATGATTTCTTTTATATGCCACTGACATGAATCATATATTAAGTATTGAGTGCGGCGAATCTGCACCCGGGCTCAGCTGCACCCGCGCTCATGGAAAGAATCAAAACAAATTCAAAAAAAATTCAAAAAATTCCAATTTTTTTTGTGTGGTAGATAATTAGATGCGTGAGGTTCGCTGCAAAATTCAACTTGTTTGGACATTTGAGCAAGTCTGTGCAAAAAAGACAAAATCAGGGTCTGTGAAAAAGTTTACTGTTCACGAACTGTTTTGATCCGATTTGTCTTTTTTGCCGAGACCTACTCAGATATCCAAATGAGTTGAAATTTGGAGCGGACCTCAAGCATCAAATTATCTACCACACAGAAAAATTGGAATTTTTGAATTTTTCTAGTATTTTGTTTTGAATTTTTTTGCTGACCGGGAGCAGCTGAGCTAGGGCTCCAGGATGAATTATCGAATTTAGATCTAGTTTAAATTAATATACATGTAGCTAGCCGCCCCTGAGGGATTTAATTGCATATTATAATTACAATATATATATCTGCAACTACTCCATGGAAATATAATTATGTCTTTTGGTTGTACGCAAACCAAGGCAAGTACCGACGTATCTAAGGCATACATCTGCGTACCCCAACTATCTGACTTGACACATTTAAATTAACTTAAAAATGACGAATATACCTTATTAAGATGCTAGTCAAAATGAATCCATATCCATTGCTTGCATTAGTTGATGCCGAGCAATCTTGCACTTTCTGTAATTGTCCGTTGGCCAACTAGCTTTTATTTTTCGGATAAAATTTTCTTTTATAATAGATGTTTCCCTCTTTGTTACAATTGAAAGTTGCTAAGTGCATCAAAAGGATAAATCACCTAGATATAAGCAATGAGGGGCATGAAAATAGAAATCCCATTTATTTATAGCTTTTACAATTTTATCGGTATGTTGTACAAAGGTGGTGTATATACCTTGTGTTTAAGTGTACACTACATGAATTTGTCTATTTATTAGATGCACATATCTAAATACTTAACGTGGCACATGTATATTCCAAATTATTATGTTCAACATATATGGTATAATTTACTATCGCTTGTTAGTTCATTCTTCGATGAGATAAGCATTTATATAACCATAAGAACCATAAACTTGCCAATATTTAGAAATTATAGTGAATTTAGATAGTTGGCTTGTGAGGCATCCTTATGCGGATAAAAAAACCCATACCTAATCCTTACATGGAAAACTAGTCATGTTAGATCCTTAGTTGGATTGCAGGTCTAAGTTGCATAGGGTGTTAAAAAGTCTAAAACAAAACTAATTAAACGCCCAAGAGAAACCCACCAGAGGCGGGCACTAGCACTCCAAGCATTCTATATATACGATACCTCTACCCTCTTATTCTCTCACAAAACACAACAAGATACAACTTGCCCCACCATTCAACTAGTCCATTCAGTTCTCTTTCGCCCTTCTTGCACACAATCGTCTCCATGGCTAGTCCATTCGGTGTCTTGGTTTGTTTACTTATAGTGCTACCACAAATCCTTGCTATTTCTAGCCCCATCGACGAGATTGCACCTCTTAAGACATGTCAGTTCCCTTGTATGACCGAGGTTAACTTGCACTTGTTCTTGCACCAATTCGTCGACGGGCCAAACAACCCAAATCGCAATGAGGAAACCTTACTCCAAGCAAGTTTTCCTTTTGGGTTTGGGACGACGATAGTCCATGACTGGACTCTTACCGAGACAACAAATTCCAAAGACACGGTTGTTGCACGTGTACAAGGTGTGCATGTCCAGGCTGGTTTAACCAAGCCTAACAGATGGTACACGACTCATAACATAGAGTTTCAGCAAGGAAGGTAATATGTTTTGCTACTTTTCAATATCTAAGTATATTTCATGAGTTCTTTGCCTGCAACATTAAATTTATGTCCTTACCTGTACTATATTTGTAGCCAAGGATTTCACACACCTTACTAGTGTATAGACACATATTAATAAGTGTGCATTTGTCAAACTCTACATGCACTTCTGACCCTATAACGGAACTTTCTATTTTGAACATGAAACAGGTTTGCGGGGTCCACCCTTCAAGTGATGGGTATAACCGCAGGTTTGGAAAGTGGGCAGTGGTCTATTGTCGGTGGAACTGGTCAATTCATTATGGCACAGGGTATAATAAGTTTCACAAATCATCCGGCCTCTACTTTTGAAGATGGTATTAAAGAACTCAATATTCGTGTACGCTTCACAAGGGATATTACACAAGCTGTAAGTACAATATTATAATTAAGTTTATATTCAAATTCTTGTGCTCTATTCGTTGAAGGGAAATGGATTGTACCGTACATATTATCCTACCGAAACCGCATTACATTAAGATATTTGTGGACATTCAAGTGCAGATGCATTAACGGAGGTTCTGTTTTAACGACATTGGCCATATTTAACTAAATCAAATGCTTGTTGAATGTTTTGTGCAATTAGTTTATAGGGTGTTGCATATCAAGTAATGAAGCTTTATATACAAATGCTTGACATGACACTAGCTATGGTTTCACTTTTCGCTGCAGGCTTGAGGTGTATCTCGTCCGTTGAAAGACTAGCGCCAATGTCAGTAATTTGATGGGAAAATGTGTTTGCATTTTGCTTGTAGTGTGATGGATCGTTGTTGTGGTCTGCCTGTGTCATTAGAGTATGCGTTAGCATACCCTCTTTCTATCTTTCATTCAAAATATCATGTGGGTTTCTCGCACGGTGGATATCCAGTCCATAATCTGTGTCAACCCATCTGTTTGTTGGTGTCTATGTAATGTCTTGGATATGATGTGTAATAATGGAGCTTGTTTGTTTGAGAAAGTGTTATACCCACATAATTATATTATTTGGATTAATCATGAGACAAGCATATATGAAAACTTAAAGCAAAATAAATTAATGAAACACAAGACAACCGTTATTCATACACTTAACAGTGTCTATCCCGAAAGCAGTTTACCTCAAGGACCATAAGAGCCCCAATGTTTTCCACAACGTTTAGAATAATTGCCAACAAAGATATCACCTAGGCGGCCATGACATAACGCAATCATATAAAAACGATAGCCATGTTATTTGGTAGCATCGGCAGATGCATATACATGTCTTGTACTCTTTTTGCAAATACACAAAAGATTAGTGCATTAATGTATTGCAAGGGGAAAATTTGATGTTATAGAATTGGGGCTCTTAACCACAAGGACCTGGGCTCGACCTTGACTCGAACAAGGCAGGGCTACAACGGTTGTACTCCCTCTGTAAAAAATATAAGAGTGTTTAAGGAGAGCGGTGCTACTGTGATGGGCGGCATCTGAACATGTTATCTTAGTCCATGGCAGAAAATACGGGTGGAAGAAATTGACGTCGACTGATGGTATACGAGGATGAACAGTGATGTACGCCAGTGCCCGGCTCGTCTTTTTGCGCTGACGAGCCGAGCCGTCCGTCAGGAGAACCTGACCCAAGGAGGCAAAATTTCATGTTTTGACCCTTTTTCGAAACCTATTCAAGATCTGACCCTAAGTTGAAATTTTTTCGAGATCTGACCATTTTTGCTACCGCCAGAGTCCATGATGGTAGGGTCTAACAGCCTACCGCCAGGGACTTTGGCGGTAGGAAACATCTCTACCGCCAAACGGGCTGGCGGTAGCCTGCACAATCTTACCGTCAAGGTGCTTGGCAGTAGGCACAAGCACACACTGTGTTCAATACTTAGGGGGGTTTTGGCGGTAGGGCATGCAACCCTACCGCCAGGGTCCTTGACGGTAGGCTATTATACCCTACCGTCATGGTCCCTCGCGGTAGCAAAAGGGTCAGATCTTAAAAAAATTCTAAACTAGGGTCATATCTTGAATAGGTTTGGAAAAAGGGTCAAAACATGAAATTTAGCCGCCCAAGGATGAGAAACGTAATCGCGTCGTTTGTTGCAGGGCCAACCAGCGGCCAAGACGTGTCCTGACGGACCCCATCACTCAAACGACCACATCTTTTTTCCTAATTTACAGAATATCTTTTTGCCTTGCCTTATCCAGCAGACTGCTGCTGTTCCACACTCCATAGCCTCTCCTTGTACAGCTCCGTGAAAGATGATTCCGACGAGGTGAGGTCCGCCGCTCGGCGCCGTAGCTGGCGGCCAGACGGAAGCTGTCGCGGCTAGCGCCGCCCACCTCCGGCCTGCTGCGCCGCGTGGGGCAGTGGTCTTGACTGAAGGCAAGATGGGGTCCGTGCATAGCTCCGCTCGCTTCAGCCGCGCTACGCCGCACGGGGCTGTATCCTTGGCCGGTGGGAAAACGGGGGCCGTCGCGGCTAGCACCGCCCGCATCCGACGCGTCCAAGGCTGTGGCCGACCCGCTCCCTCGTAGAAGGTGGAACCACAGCGCGTGCACCCAGTGGGCGGGCGCGGCCGTGGCCGGTGGCGAGATGTCGCGGGAGGTCTTTGGGTCACACTTGAAGAAGGCGTGAGCTCGATGCATCTCAACGGACAAAGGTGATTCTAGTTGCTTGCTTCTATCTATGTACAGTACTAGCTAACCAGCTCTCACTTATCCACGTATTGACATATGCACGTACTGAAATTGAAAGTATACGAGCTATCCAGCTTCATCTATACATCTTCTCTCCTTTTTAATTACACAAGTGTAGGTGAAATCACAAATTGGCGAAAAATCCTTTCAAATTCAGTGCCCAAGACCACATTTAACTGGAAAACTAAACTGTGAAAAACTTACCAGCAACTAATCAATATCTTTCTTGACAGTAGAACAGTTACACATCTAACATCAAAAGGAATAGTAAGGTGAATACTACATCTCAAGGGGAAGTATTACATCCGAAGGTAATTGTTTTGTAGAGCAATCCTCAGAAGCAAAGTTTATATAGAGCTATTCAAAAGTGTTTCTCTTGTGCATGACTTGATTGGCTAACCAAGTCTTGAAAATAGAAAAGAACAATTTTGTATGAGAAATAAACTTGAATTTGAGAGTACGACTTGTAAGTGAAACAATACCTTAGCGGGCAGCTGGTCATTTTGATTTGTTGGCCATCCCGAACCCGGTAACACAAAGAACTCTACATTGTTAATCCAAAAGTTAATGCAAGTGAATGACCAGCAGAATTCTACATTTTGATTTGTCGGCCAGCCCGTGCCCAGTAACACAACAGAACTCTACCTCGGTGATTCTTCTGAGCGAAATAAATGCACTGGAAAGAGGAAGCAGTCGCCGACCCAGTCGGCCGAGTCCACCAGTACAGTGAACCCGGAGGCACCGGGATGGAGAAGAAGGTATACGTGCAATCACTACTGTTAATTTTTTTTTAGGTTGCTTACCACTTGGACCATGTGGTAATCACTACTGTTATTAATTGCAAATTACTACGAAAAAAATATTGCCCATTATGAGATATTTTTGAGTGGCATTCGTACTGAAGGCACCTAAAAATTGTTGCCCATTGTGCGGAATTAACCTGTATAGCCTATCATGTCATTCGATGAGCTAAGAACAAAAAAGAAGTCTTGCCCATCCCCTGTTGGCATTGTACATAAGTTCAAGGCATTTGAAAAAGCAGTGCATTTTAATTTCAGGTTACGAATTGGGCCCAACTCTGTGCTGGTAGAGTCACTCCTTTAGAGGAAATAATAAGGAGATACGCTGATAAACCATCGGACAATGTAATAAAGCCAGAGATTGGAATGAGTTTTGATTCCCTTGGAGAAACATACGATTTCTATAACTTGTATTCTTGGGAGGTTGGATTTGGTATAAGATATGGCAAGAGCCGTTTGAACGTTGAGCGGACAAAGTGTTTGCAAGAGATCGTCTGTGAATGCTCGGTCAACACTTAAAACCTTTTGAAATTATCTTTGACATTTTCTTTCATCATTATTGCACTGGAATTCATATTTAAATAGTTGATAGAGGGGGAAAATAGCAGGGAAAACCAGAGCAATAGAATAGCCGGTCTTGCCGCTGCGAGTGCCCTGCGATGACAGGAGGGCAGGAGGCAAGAGAAAGGAGTCCCTGACTCAGTCCGTGGAATTGTCCGGGAAAGTGAATCCTGAGGCACAGGATGGACTAAGAGGTGAGATTGACTCTGCAATTTACATGCCTATGTCGATGGAGATGTCTGAAATTGTGCTTACTAGTATCGATTGGCGGGCCTCTTAGAACCTGATGCCATGGCAACAAATTAATTTGTGGTGTTTGATCGCTAATTCGTGGTGAGGCTGTAAATGCTGATCCATGTGTCAGTGATAATATGGTATGTTTGTACATAAAATCATGACACAAATCAAGAAATGTGATACCCTGCTAGAAAAACGAGATGAAAATTGGCTGAGAAATTTATTTGTCTATGTTGTTGCACATATCTGAAGCTGTGCTTAGTAGTGTTAATTGGCTGACCTCTCAAAGTCTCAGGCTGTGGCAAATGAATAACTTTCTGCTGCTGGTCACTGTCTGATGATGTAGTTGTAAAATGCAATGCTGATCCCCTGCATTTTTCACAGATAGTATTGTCTGTTCTTAGGTGGAATTTGTCACTGATCAGAAAAATGGAATGAAACCATGCTAAACAAATAGATGTTGCTACCAAGTGAGCAGAGTCTATAAAAACTTGGATTTCTTTGTTGTCTTTGGTCCCGAACGTACGAACGCCGACGAGTACTCTCCATCGAATTCCGGCTAGCCGATCCTTTGGCCAACCCACGCACGTACATCACTAAGCAGGCAAGCAGCTGGATGCTTCCGATCTCCCGTGAAGCTAGCTTTGTACTAGCTAGTTACACGCTACGTACTAATCGCCCGATCGCTGGTTGACCGCTCGAAACACACACGCGAGACTCCGGCGAGTTAGAGCATCTCCAGCCGCGTCCCCAACAGACCCCCTCAGGCCACTTTTTCAGCGTCGGCGCCGAAAAAACGGCCCAGTCACGCTCCCAGGACGCCGAAAATCGCCGGTTCGGACTTTTTTCCGCCCGGCGGTCACAGGCCGAACCCGGCGCGTTGGGGAGCAGTTGGGGGCTCCGGCGCCAGGGAAAAGCACGCCCGGCCCACACCGACAAGGGAAAAGTCAAGGTTTTCTTCCCCCGACTCGCCTCGCACCCCCCGCGCCCTCGGCCACCACTAGCTATGTTAGACTATGTATAGCTTCTGTACCTATGTACGTATATGGTACATATTGTAACACAACCATTATATATAATGAGATAAGCCACCCCTAGAGGGTTGTGCTGGTTCCCCAAAACTTATTGTCTTACATGGTATCACGCTAGGTTACGACCGCTTCCGCTTTTAAACCCTAATACCCGCACCGCCGCCGCAGCCGCCGCCGCCTTCACCGCCGCCGCCGCGCCACCGATCGCGCCGCCGCCATGTCGAGCGCCGCCACCACCGGTTCCACTGCTGCGGGCTTCCTCCCGGCCTCTCTTGTGGCTCTGCTCAACCTCCCGCTCGATGCCGTCTCTGTTCCGGCTCCGATCGGGACAAGGAGCATCGGCTCCGTCTTCTCCACGCCGCCGGCGCCCTCGCTTGGGCGTGACCTCGTGGTCCACACCGCGGCGCCGC
>NC_041392.1:84489976-84507813 GCF_002162155.2 Triticum dicoccoides
CACGCAACAATGCCCGTCAGGTCGCCATGGCTGATCGTCCCGCGCCGCAGAAGCAACAGGGACACACTCAGTCCTACTCCATCGATCCACACTGGTACATGGACTCTGGGGCGACAGAGCATCTAACCAGCGAGATGGGGAAGCTTCACACTCGTGAACCCTATCATGGCTCCGACAAGATCCACACCGCCAATGGAGCAGGTATGCACATCTCTCATATTGGTCAAGCATCTCTTCTCACTAGACATGCCAATAGGAGTCTTCAGCTTTGCAATGTTCTTCGAGTTCCATCTGTGACCCGTAATCTTCTTTCAGTTCCTAAACTCACACGTGATAATAATGTGCTTTGTGAATTTCACCCTTTTGATCTTTTTATTAAGGATCGGGGCACGAGGGACATTCTTCTTAGTGGGCGGTTGTGCCAAGGGCCTCTACCGTCTGGAGCATCCTGGTGTCGCTCGTGTTTTCAGTGGAGTTCGGGTCTCTCCGTCACAGTGGCATGCTCGTCTTGGTCACCCGGCCACACCTATTGTCCGTCATATTTTGCGTCGTCATGAGCTTCCTAGTTTGTCTAGTCATAAAGATGTAGCAGTGTGTGATGCTTGTCAGCAGGGGAAGAGTCATCAACTTCCTTTTTCGGAGTCCAGTCGTGAGGTGAAACATCATTTAGAACTTGTGTTTTCAGATGTATGGGGTCCTGCTCAGACTTCTGTCAGTGGTCATAATTACTATATCAGTTTCGTTGATGCTTATAGTCGCTTTACCTGGCTTTACCTTATTAAACGCAAATCTGATGTGTTTGATATTTTTGTTCAGTTTCAAAAACATGTTGAACGTCTTCTCAAGCACAAAATTGTTCATGTCCAGTCAGACTGGGGGGGGCGAGTATCGCAACCTCAACTCTTTCTTTCAGTCGCTTGGGATAGCTCATCGTTTAGCATGTCCACATACACATCAGCAGAATGGTTCAGTCGAACGTAAGCATCGTCATATTGTTGAAGCTGGTCTTACTCTTTTGGCCCATGCATCTGTTCCGTTTCGGTTTTGGAGTGATGCTTGCACCACTGCATGCTTTCTCATCAACCGTACTCCTACTCGTGTTTTAAACATGAAGACTCCCATTGAGGTTCTCCTTAATGAACAACCTGATTATACCTTTCTCAAGGTATTTGGGTGTGCTTGTTGGCCGCATCTTCGTCCATATAACAAGCGCAAGCTTGAGTTTCGTTCTAAGAAGTGTGTTTTTCTTGGCTATAGCTCTCTACATAAAGGTTACAAATGTCTTCATGTTCCCACTAATCGTGTCTATATATCTCGGGACGTCGTGTTTGATGAGCATGTTTTTCCCTTTGCCAACCTTCCTGTGTCCACTGTCGAACCACCATCCCTGCATTCATCCTCTGTTGCTGCTGACCAATTTGATGATGTTGCATACTCTCCTTTGCTGTTACCTAACCATGGTGCAGGAACCGGACGTGGAGCTCGTTTGGAGCTGTTGGAGGATTCACCATCATCATCGTCGTCTTCTGGTGGGCACGTCGATCGCCCTATGTTGCATGGCATCGATTCGCGTGCCCATGCATGGTCACCCGACGAGCCCGTCGCGCCGAGCATCTCCACTGCTCGGTCCGTTTCGCCAGCGGCCGCCGAGTCGCCCGCGGCTCGGCCCGTCACGCCGTCTTCGCCTGCGGCTCGGCCCGTCACGCCGTCTTCGCCCGCGGCTCGGGTCCTCACGTCGCCTTCATCAGCGGATCGGCCCGCGACACCGGCCGCGCCACGGCCCACTATGCCGAGCTCGCCATCGGCCCGGTCTGTGATGCCGGAGTCGCCAGCTGCTTCGTCTGCTCTGCCGGTTTCGCCGGTGGGTCGGCCTTCTTCGCCAACCGAGTCCGAGGCTACCGTGACTGGCTCCTCGTTACCGGCTGACTCGTCAACGTCGCCGTCCTCCAGCCCGTTGCAGGCTGCTCCGTCGACCTCGGTGGTTCCTGTGTCCCGACCACATACACGCAGTCGCAGTGGCATTTTCAAACCTAAGGAACGTAAGGATGGTACGGTTGCTTGGTTGGCTGCTTGTTTGGCTGCTGCTGTTGCGGATCCATCTTCTGAGCCTCGCTCATATCAGGCTGCCCTGCGCATTCCACATTGGCGAGAGGCTATGGAGCAGGAGTTTCATGCTCTTCTTCGTAACAAGACATGGACTCTCGTTCCTCCACCACCACGGGTAAATGTTATTGACTCAAAATGGGTATTCAAAGTGAAGAAGCATTCGGATGGATCTATTGAGCGTTACAAAGCGCGACTTGTTGCTCGCGGTTTTCGGCAGCGTCATGGTCTTGACTATGAGGACACCTTCAGTCCTGTCGTCAAGCCTACCACTATTCGGCTTCTTCTCTCCATTGTTGTTTCTCGTGGTTGGTCACTTCGTCAACTTGATGTGCAAAATGCTTTTCTACATGGATTTTTGGAGGAAGAGGTTTATATGAAACAGCCGCCTGGTTTCTCTGATCCTGATCGTCCTGACTATATCTGTCGTCTTTCCAAAGCACTATATGGTTTGAAGCAAGCTCCTCGTGCCTGGCATGCCCGCCTTGCCTCTGCCCTTCGTGCTCATGGGTTTGTGCCGTCTACTGCTGACACTTCGTTATTTCTTCTACAGAAGCCAGAAGTCACTATGTATCTTTTGGTATATGTCGATGATATTATCCTTGTCAGCTCTTCTCAGTATGCTGCTGATGCTCTTGTCTGCTCTCTTGGTGCTGATTTTGCGGTCAAAGATCTTGGGAAGCTTCACTACTTTCTTGGAGTTGAGGTCACTTCTCGTGCTACTGGTCTTGTCCTTACGCAGAAGAAGTACTCCTTGGAGTTGTTATAGAGAGCTGGCATGCTGAAGTGCAAACCGACCACCACACCCATGTCGTCTACCGACAAGATAACATCTGTTGATGGTGAGCTTTTGTCTCCTGCGGATGCCACAGAGTACAGGAGCATTGTTGGTGGACTTCAGTACTTGACGATCACGAGACCAGATATCTCTTATGCTGTTAACAGGGTTTGTCAGTATCTTCAGGCTCCCAGAGATACTCATTGGGCTGCTGTTAAACGCATTCTTCGTTATGTTCAGTTCACCCTGACATTTGGTATGCATATTCGGCCGACTTCCTCTCGGGTCCTTTCGGCCTTCTCTGATGCAGATTGGGCTGGTAGCCCAGATGACAGGCGATCCACGGGGGGTTATGCAGTATTCTTTGGCTCTAATTTGATCGCCTGGAGTGCTCGGAAACAGGCTACTGTGTCACGTAGCAGTACTGAAGCTGAGTACAAGGCTGTGGCTAATGCTACTGCAGAGATTATTTGGGTGCAGTCTTTGCTTCAGGAGTTGGGTTTGTCTCAACCACAGCCTCCTATTCTTTGGTGTGATAACATTGGTGCTACATACCTTTCTGCAAATCCAGTATTTCATGCCCGAATGAAACACATTGAAGTTGACTATCACTTTGTACGGGAACGTGTATCACAGAAGCAACTCCAGATCAATTTTATCTCATCTAAGGATCAACTTGCAGACATCTTCACTAAGCCTTTACCGCTGCCACAGTTTGAGGCTTGTAGGCGCAATCTTACCCTTCTCAGTTCTTTAGAAAGTGGCTAAGATTGAGGGAGGGTGTTAGACTATGTATAGCTTCTGTACCTATGTACGTATATGGTACATATTGTAACACAACCATTATATATAATGAGATAAGCCACCCCTAGAGGGTTGTGCTGGTTCCCCAAAACTTATTGTCTTACAAGCTATATCCCTATTCCCCGCCGAAAAATAGCAGCGCTTCGCCGCGGCAGCCCCTTCCACAGTAGCTGGGCGTTTCCGGCCGCGGAGGCACGGTTTAGCGGCGGGTACACACCCACCGAGCGCAAGGTGTTCGGCGTTTTTTCTGTCTCGGCGATGGACTCGGATGACGAGGAAGAGCTCGCCGCGCTGCTGGAGGAGGAAGTCGCGGCCGACGTCCAGGAAGAAGAGCATCTCATGGTGCTCGCCGCCCTCGCCCAGCTGCTGGCGAGCCATGAAAAGCCGCGGCGAGGTGGCTCGGCGCCGGGGCGGTTGAAAGCAAAGAACCGGCTTCGTCTTGAAGGCTACTGCATGCTCTACTCCGACTACTTCGCCAATGCTCCACTTCACGGCGAGAAAACATTTCGGCGCCGTTATCGGATGAGCCGAAACCTCTTCCTCAGGATTGTGAATTCCATCCGGGAGTTCGACAACTACTTCAAGTGCAAGATGGATTGCATTGGGCTCTTGGATTCACCTCCATCAAGAAGTGCACGACAGCGATGAGGATGCTTGCATATGGAGCTCCCAGTGATTCACTCGACGACTATGGGCGCATGACCGAGTCCACCAGCATAGAGTGTTTCTACAAGTTCTGTCGGGCAGTGGTGGCAGTGTTTGGGCCACAATACTTGAGAACACCCAATGCGAAAGACACTGCTCGGATCCTAGCCCAGAATGCAGCAAGAGGATTTCCTGGGATGCTTGGAAGCATCGACTGCATGCATTGGAAATGGAAGAATTGCCCATTTGGTTGGCAGGGGATGTACAAAGGCGCCAAAGGCGGTTGCAGTGTGGTGCTTGAGGCGATAGCCACACAGGACCTCTGGATTTAGCACACCTTCTTTGGTATGCCAGTAACTCACAATGACATCAACGTGCTGCAGTGCTCTCCTGTTTTTGCCAAGCTCGTTGAGGGCCATTCTCCTCCGGTGAACTTCGAGATCAATGGGCACCAATACAACAAGGGGTACTACCTAGCAGATGGCATCTATCCGAGATGGTCAACATTTGTGAAGACGATCTCAAACCCTGCGGCAGGAGGCAAGAACGCCTGGTTTGCGAAAGTCCAGGAGGCTTGCAGGAAGGATGTCGAGCGGGCATTTGGTGTGCTCCAATCTCGATTCGCTGTTGTTCAGTACCCCGCTCAGACCTGGTCCAAAGATCAAATGTGGGGGATTATGACTTGCTGTGTCATCTTGCACAACATGATCATCGAGAGCGAGCAAGAAGACCCCGTGTTTGACACTGAACCATACTACAGGCAGGGTCCTCTAGCCGAAGTTGATCACCATCTACCGGCAACTTGGACTGCCTATCTCAGTATGCGTCAGGAGATCCGAGACCCACAGGTGCATCATCAACTGCAGAAAGATCTGATTGAGCACCTATGGAGGCTCAAGGGGGACGCCGTGTGATGAAATATGAGTTTTTATTTGTTGAACTATATAATTTGTATTGAACTATTTGTTTTTGTACTATTTTGTTGAAGTATTGATTTTTCTATGATGAAATATGTGATAAGAAATAATTGTGTTGATAATTGAACGTCGAGACACGGCAAAACCACGCCGAATATGGGCCTATTCTTGCCTATATGGGCCCTTTATTCGCCGAAATTGGGCTGCAAAGTGGGACAATTTCAACGCCTGGGGGCGAGCTGGGGGCGACGTATCCAAAGGGAGGAAGACTGGGATTGTTGAGTCAGCTATCGTTGTGGGTCCCGCTCGGTCGCTGGAAGCGCTAAATGGTCGAGCCAGACCAGGTCGCACCGCTCCTTGCTCACTTCACCCCCTCGCCCCTTCTCCTTCTCTTTCCCGACGCACCAGCTTCCTCTCCGCGGCGGCAATGGCGACGGCACGCGGATGATTGCAGCGAGCTCCGACATCCACGCCGGTGGCAAAGGAACAGGTGAGTCATCCTCATCATCTGTGATTGATAGGTGGTCTCCGTTTCCTCCCGCGTGTAGTAAGGTTTAGGGTTCTATAGTGGCGGAAGGTGTGGTTTTTTTTTGGTGATTTTGTGGCTTGTTGAATGAAAGGATTTGGGGCCAAATACATATTAATGGACCGATGCCTTAGATGGATTGTAGGTTTAATCGTTTTTCGTAGTATTTTAGTCAGTTTTGTAACTGTGATTACTGAAGGTGTCGAATATTGTCTGAAATTAAATGTTGCACTGTAGATTACTGAATGTAGGTGAACCCGATTGCATATATGTGTTTTTGTAGGGTTTTTTAGTCAGTTCATGGATCCAGCAGAGGTTCTCAATGTCAGGTTTCACTATGGAGGGGAGTTCATTCGTATTGGGCCATCCCTTGATTATGTTGGTGGAGATACTGCATTGTCAGAGATAGAGAGGGATAAGTTGTCACTGCCAGAGCTTAGAGGATTTTTAGGAGACCATTTGACGGTTAAAGAGAGCATGAAGCTGTATTTTCTTATGCCAGGGAGAGAGTTGGTTAATGGACTAGTGTTTCTATACACTGATGAAGGTTGCCTGCAGATGTCAGAGTACATAACAGATGGAGGGGTTGCTGATGTTTTTGTGGAGTACAATGGTGAGCAAGATTAACCAGAGGGAGAAGATAGTGGCTCTGATTTTGAAGAAGATGAGTTGAATGACATGGTAAACAATTCTAGTGAGGAAGAACCAGATGCAGTTATCACTGCAGAAGAAGAAGATCATGTTCAGACAATTGTTCAGCAAGTTAATGCAGTAGCAGGGGCAGACATATTGGAAAATATCTTAGTTCCTAATGAGGGTGGTGTTGTTACTGAAGTGATACACAGCCATGTGAAGAACAATTTCAGAGTTGATGATCTGTCCCAAGTTTCTCAAATAATCAATCCCTCTCAGCCAGTTGTTGCTAGCTAAACTATAGCTCCAATTGCAGAAGCTACAGAGCATGGTTCGGATTCTGAAGATTCAGGTGATCCTGATTATGTGGTACATACTGATGACAGTGGAGAGGAATCTGAGGTAGTAGAGCTGAGAAAACATGCAAGGAAATTCAAGAAGAAGATCAAAGCTTCTGAAATTTGGTTCTCCAAGGAGTCAACAGGTCCAGTTCCCATAGAGCTAGTTGCTAATGTGGAAGAAGTTGTACGGGACATAGAGTTTGAGTCCTGTGATGAGGATTACAGTTATGATGAAGATGAGGATGGTCAAATGGTTAGGAGGAAGAGCCAGTATGTTAGGTTCAATCCAGATATAGAAATTCCACATTTTAGTTCGGGAATGGTGTTTAAAAGCAAGAACCAATTAGTTAAAGCACTCAAGAGGTATGGGCTAGCTACTAAGAGGAGCATTTCATTTGTAAAATCTGAGGAGCAGAGGGTGAGAGCAAAATGTGACTGGCCTGGTTGCCCCTGGATGCTATATGGTGCCAAGACAAGTAGATGTTCTAGGTTTCAGGTAATTGCCTATGAAGATGAGCACCAGTGTGCACAGAACAGGGAGAACAAGCTTGTTAGTGCTAAGATGATTGCAAATCCAATGTGAACACATTATCCTAGCAAATCCAATGTGGAAAATTGACAGCAATAAAGCCACTATGCTGAAAGATATGTTTGCTGATGTGTCAATTTCCAAATGCAAGGCAACAAAGAAAATAGTACTTGACAAACTCATGTGTGGCATGAAAAGTGAGTACAAAAAAGTGTTTGACTACCAACTAGAACTGTTGAGGAGCAACCCTGGCAGTACTGTGGCCATTATATTAGATCCCACAGAGTTGCAGAAGAACATTTTTCAACAGTTTTATGTTTGTTTCGATGCTATGAAGAAAGGTTTTAAAGCAGGATGCAGGAAAGTCATAGGACTGGATGGCTGCTTTTTCAAGGGAACTTATCAAGGTGAATTGTTGGCTTCAATTGCAAGGGATGCAAATAATCAGATGTACCCAGTGGCTTGGGCTCTGGTGGAGAAAGAAACTAATGATAGCTGGAAGTGGTTTATTGCTCTGTTAATCAAAGACATGGATATTAATGACCAAGGAGCAGGTTGGGTTTTCATTTCTGATCAGCAGAAGGTAATTCTTTACTTAATTGCTTTACTGAAATGGATATCTTATTTAGCAAATATGTAGTTCCTATTTGAAATCTTACTTGCTTTACTTTAATGGAAATGTTACTTGCTTTAATTTAAACTAAGTCTTACTTGCTTTAATTACTGAAGTAATTAAATATGTAGTGTCTAGCAAACTAAATAAGTCATGTATCACTTTAACATGGCTTGATTAACAGCATGAGTGACTATTTTCCCAAGGCAGAGCACAGAATGTGTGCCAGGCATATCTATGCCAACTGGAGGAAGAAATACAAGGACCATGAGTACCAAAAGAGATTTTGGGCAATTGCTAAAGCTGCAAACAAAGAAGATTTTAACTACAACAAGGCAAGGCTAGCTTAGCTAACTCCTGATGGTGCAAAGGACATCATGAGGACAAAACTAGTTCATTGGGCTAGTGCATTTTTTCCTACAGGAGCTAATTGTGAATCTATGGAAAATAATCTTTGTGAGTCATTTAACAATGCCATCATAGAATCAAGGTTCTACCCAATTTTTTCACAGCAAGAGATGATAAGAAAGAAGATGCTTGTTAGGGTGCAAGAGCAGAGAGCCAAATCAGCAACATGGAAGGGCAAAATTTGCCCAAATATTTTCAAGAAGCTAAACGTGAGTATTAGATTGACACAATACATTGAGGTACTCTGGAATGGCAAGGAGGGATTTGAGGTGCAGCACATGAAGGGAAGAAAGAAGAAGTACACAGTAAATCTTGAAAAGAGGGTATGCACTTGTGGATACTTTCAGCTGGCAGGCCTCCCTTGCTGTCATGCTATTGCAGCTATTTACAAGAGTGGTACAAAGGTAGATGACTACATAGACAAGTGCTACTAGATTGAGACATTCAATAAGATTTATGAGCATTGTCTCCAGCCTGTTCTAGGAGAAAAAACTGGCCTGTGTCTCAAAACCCTAGGCCAGTTGCACCTGGATACATTGCCATGCCAGGAGCAAGGAAGACGAACAATGACAGAAGAAGATAAGAGGGTGAAGCTCCAAAGGGAAAGAAAATGAGCAAGCATGGCATACAAATCACTTGTGGATCTTGTGGGCTTAAGGGACACAATAAAAGTGGTTGTAAGAAGAATGCAGATAGAACCCAGAAAACTAAATCATTTCTTGGAAAAAGAGGGAGAAAGCAAAGGGAAATAGAGGTACTAACCTGATCATTGCTATGTTTTTCTTACTTTTGAACTATGCAAATACATAATTAGTTAGCTCTGATCATTCATCTCCTCTGTTTGCAGCAAGCTCGGACTGATGGATCAAAATCATCAGCTCCAACTAGGTCTAAAGCTCCAAGAACTAGAGCTCCAACAACAAGCTTTCAACCTCCTAGAACTACAGCACCAAGCTCTCAACCTGGCACATCAGCATCTCAAGCTCCAATAACTACAGTGCCTACTAGCTCTAATCATGGTGGAAGCACTGCTGCTGGGAGAGGAGCAGGCAAAGGAGCAGCCAGAGGAGCAGGGAGAGGATCTGGGAGAGGATCAGGCAGAGGACCACCACCAACAGGCTTGGGAAGCTACTTTTATGCTAGTGGCAATTTCGGAAGGTGTCTTCCAGCTTATGGATTAGATCTTCAGTAATCGTGCTTTGGATGTAATATTTAGTACTGTTTTCCAGCTTATGAACTTGTGGTTTGGATGTCACTTTTGAACTATGTAGTACTGTCAATGGCTTTTGAACCATGTGATGTTGTCACTCCTTTTGAACCATGTAATGTTGGCATTCTGAACTACTTATCAACCAAGATATATGTTGTCAAAATTTATGGTGATGTGTCTGAGTAAATGTTCTCTCAATTCCATTTGCATTTAACCATTATATATGATCTGGCATCGACCATTTGGTACTCATTGACTAGCCATCGACCATTTGGTACTCATCGACTAGTCATCGACCATTTGGTACTCATCGACTAGTCATCGACCATTTGGTACTCATCGACTAGTCATCGACCATTTGGAACTCATCGACTAGTCATCGACCATTTGGTACTCATCGACCCATAACGACTCGTCGACTCGAAAACCTTGGGATGCCATTATATATATTATATATACACACATGGTGCCAAAAAACTATATATATGCTGCCAAAAGCCCATTCACAGTAACACTCACAATTTTAATTCACACCATATGTTGCCAAAAGCCCAAAATATCTCTTTCGTATTCATTTCAGCCATCACCATATCCAGTACGCCATTGAACTACATCACCACAAACCTCTAACTCTACTTAGACATGAGGAAACCTGGAACTAAACCAGCAACAAATATAAATAAACCATAAAACAGACACATGTACATCTGCATCTCATCTCTGCTAGCACATCTAGCTCTAGTTTCTGCTACCAAAGCATTTTTCTTCTCCAATTCCTCTTTCAAAACTGCAACCTCTTCTTCCCTTGACTGGTCAGCAAGCTCATCCTCTAGCCTCCACACTTTATCCTGTAGGTCTCCTAGCAATTGACGAAGAAATGGAGTCGTGGGGTGTCATGCCAGTCGATGAAGGCATGCTGTTCAGTTCATGACACAGAAAATTCAGAGTTTGACACAAGAAAAGACAGAGAAAAAGAGGACAGGTGAGGAATCAAGCATACCTGAGAATCTATGCAGGAATAATATCTCCTACCAGGGTTCGCCGGACTCCAGGATATCCACCGCGGTGCCTTCCTGCCGCACCGAGTACAAATCGCCGGCGGCTCGTAAGCCATTATCTGCTCCCGATAGAGCACCGGAGACCTTGCTATTGCTGCGCCTCTCCTTCGGAGCCCACCGCCTCGACAATTCGATGAATCACCGGAGGAGCAAGACATCGTGGTTGTTTGTCGGGGCGGCGGCGGCGACACCCTCTCTCTATCGCTCATGAACCCTAGAACGTCGTTCCCCACTGAGAAAGAGAGAGCTGGGAGAGGGGAGGGGTAATTAAGTCGAAAACCCGGCGACCTGCAGTGCCACGTCATCTAATCCTCCTCTCAGATGCATTAAGGACGCAAACGACTGGGATTAGAGAGTTGAGGGTGCCGATTTCCGGGATTTGGAGGTTGGGGTTTAAAAACGACGCCGCGTATGAGTTCAGGGTTTAAAACAGACTTCACCCATCCACTGGAGGCGTTTCCAGCAGCCCACATGCTGAAGGCCACGTACGTGAAGGCCATGTACGTGAAGATGATACACATGTTTTGGATTGTTCATCTGATGGAGATGCAGTTACTCAAAAAAAATCTGATGAAGATGCAGCCAGTTCGGAGGAACAAGATTCTCCAGAAATTGGCAGTTTGGCAACTCCGGATGAAAATTCCTCGTCTTCGACTGAACATGAGACAAGAGAACGTTCGCTGACACCAGTCCGTCTTCGGCCAGTGATGGATTTATATCCGAAGAAAAATCCAGCGAAAATTAGAAGAAGAGGACGATAGTGTTTGCTTAGCGTCGAGGAACCGACTAAATTTGAAGACACAAACATGGAGGAGTGTTGGCGTCGTGCTATGGACGAGGAGTTGGGATCGATCCAAGACAATAAAACATGGGAGCTCGTGGATCCACCCAGTGACCATAAAATCATATGGCTCAAGTGGGTGTACAAAGTCAAGAAAGATGTCGAATGAAACTTGGTGAAGCATAAGGCAAGGCTCATAGCCAAAGGATATGTGCAAGAGAAAGGTGTAGACTTCGAGGAAGTGTTCGCTCCTGTCACAAGGATGGAATCGGTGAGACTAGTTATAGCTCTCCCGGCTCAAGAATCTTGGAGGCTACATCACATGGATGTAAAATCCGCTTTTTTGAACAGTGAGTTAAAAGAAGAAGTATATGTGAAGCAACCACCGGGTTACATCAAAATGGGAGAGGAGCACAAGGTGTTGAAACTACACAAGGCATTGTACGGGCTATGCCAAACTCCTCAGACGTGGAACATCAAGCTTGATCGTACACTAGTTTCTCCTGGTTTTGAGAAAAGTCTACTGGAGCATGCTATGTACAAGCGAGGTAAAGGTAAGGATCGTCTCCTAGTGGGCATCTATGTTGATGATCTCTTGATAACTGGAGCAGATGAGGAGGAGATTGCTAGATTCAAGCTACAAATGAAGGAGTTTTTCAAGATGAGTGATCTAGGGCTCTTGACTTACTATCTCGGGATCGAGGTACAGCAAAACCCGGAGGGAATCACACTATGCCGGGAGGCATATGCAAAGAAAATTCTTGAAAGCTGTAGCATGGAGGACTGCAATCCAAGTCATGTTCCAATGAAGCCTCGACTTAAACTTAGCAAGAGGAGCCAAACACCCGCAGTTGATGCAACGGAGTATAGAAGTGTGGTCGGAAGCCTAAGGTATCTTGTGAATACATGACCAGACTTGGCCTATTTCGTTGGCATAGTGAGTCGCTTCATGGAAGCACCCATGACAGAACATTGGGCAGCTGTGAAACAAATACTTAGGTATATCAAAGGGACAACTAACTATATTTGCACCGACGACCAGCTTGCAGACATCCTGACCAAGTCTTTGGGGCGACAAAAGTTCACAGAGATGCAGGGAAAGATCGGCGTCCAAGCTGTGAAGTGAGGACATCGTGGTTGGGAGGGTGATTGTTGGAATCAACCATGTAGTGAAAGTCCTATTCGGTACGGACTAGGAGTAGTCACCGACTCGGTATTGTAATAGGCTAGCAGCTAATATAAATACCCGTGTACCCCTATGCTGTAACACCAGAACAAGCAAAACAACGGCGATGCTGTACAGACGACATATTTGTGGCTGACTCTTGCACGATCTTACTTGGCAGCTGCCTGTGAACGAAGGAAGCAATTGTTTTTTCCTTAGCTGATGCTAGCGCTGTTGGGGAGCAAGTGTCGTTTGCCGATCGTGCATCAAGTGTCGTGTGTAAAGCAATTTTGACAAAACAATAAAGTACAAAGGCACGTCACGAGCCTTTTGGCTATCAATCGGCGTCTCGTGTTGTACGCGGCTGTCTCGTCCAGTTGTGCTAACTTAAAGCAAATTAGCTAGCTTCTCGTACGTGAGTCTCCAGCAATTGATCCTAACTTTTGGTTAGCTTCGTACGTGCGCATACCGATGGAAAGTACTCGTCGGCTGCTAGCGTTGAGTCGAGGCTTCGCCGACATTCTCTTTGCAGGTTGAGAGTTGGCCTTGCACCCGCTGATAGACACCGTGCGTTGGCGGAGTTTATTCCATTGGAAGAAACAATCAGGAGGTACGCTGATAAGCCATCGGACAATGTGGTCAAGCCACAAACTGGAATGAGTTTTGACTCTCGAGGGACATATGATTTCTACAATCTTTATTCATGGGAGCTCGGATTTGGTATAAGATATGGCAAGAGCGGTCTGAATGTCGAGCTGACAAAGGGTATGCAGAAAATTGTGTGTGGATGCTCGGTGAATACACATAAGACAATACTTCGTTTCTTGTAATTTGCTTGTTCATTGGCTATGCGGCTATCTTAACTGCAGCTGATAAATTTCTTTTGCAGGGGAAGCCAGCCGGTCTTTGCCAGTGCGAATGCCCTGCAATGTTTTCGAGGATGGGGCTTACTAGGTTGAGGAAATTGAAAGAAAGAAGAAGTACATTGCAAGACATAACAATGCCGACAACCGTGGGAGGTGGAGCAAGGTTGTCTATGAGGTGACCATGTTGGACGATGGCGGAGTGGTTTGAGTGTGAATGCGGGTATTTCGCCCACATGGGAATGTTGTGCTGCCATGCTTTCAAGGTATTTTGGGATCACAATGTTGGTCGTTGCTCATCTGTCCGTGAAAATAATGTTTCATTTTGCATGTTTCAAGTTATAGATTATGTTGGCGTGATGCAGATACAGAAGCGGCACATCCTCAAGAGATGGATGAAAAAAATCCTAGGGACATCCTGGCCGAGCACCTTGCTCACTTCTAAAGAGACCAAGCCGTGAACCGATCTTTCATCTCGGAGCTCGACCCTTTACCTAGATGCCATGCATGCATGGAGCTGGTTAGGTTTGGGGATTAATCCGTCGTGACGTATGCGCTCGTATTGGGTCAGATAAAGGATATAATTGTGGAGGCATCACCGCTAGCTGAAAGCTCGAAACAAGAGATGTGCTTGGCTATGAGGAGAGACAATCTCTTGAGGCGAATCACAACCACATTGCATTGGCGGGCACAAACGTCAACATTGAGGGAGAGATGATTGACAACGAGAACAGTGTGACCCTTTCTGGTAACTGGGATGCACTTGCTGACTGTGCAACAAACCTGGTTCCCATGCTCAAGTAGGGAGAAGTCATCCTATGAAGGACTGAGTAAAAGGACAAGATTCTGCTGCTAGGTCATAAGAAGACTACCTGCCCTGAGGGAGGTGACATGCTAAACAGACTCGCAAACAAGCTGCAAGAATTGTGGCATCGCTTTGGACACCGTCACACTACGTGCACCATGCTGCTGGGTGCTGCTGCATCTTAAGAGTTCCGACAGTCATGTATGATAACTCTGAATTTCAAATTTGAAGGATTTTCTGATGTGTGATTTCTGCATGGACATGACGCTTGTTCCTCCCTGAGTATAAGCTATGTATGTCAAACAATGCTGAACTATGTGGAGTGGTAAAATTTGGTTTCGGCACCATTGATGTCGCTTGAGACAAATATGATTTTTTTTTAAAAAAAATTGCACTTAGGCCCCGATTGGATTGAGTTTTCCACCAAAATATATCCAACAGCCACGCAACGCGTCACGCGCTAAAAGTTAGAATACAACGCCGGGTTAGTCAGCTTTTGCGCGTGGCGGTGCGCTGGCTCCGGCGGCCGTCGCAAATTAAAGCGCGCCCACGCCGCTCCAGCAAGCGCGCTATATTTCATCTGTTTTTTCCTACTACGATTCGATACATATTTGGTTCCGTAGATAGTTCATAGTCTTCTCCTGTGATAGATAATAGTTTGTCATAGCGTCGGTAGATAATAGTTCATAGTCTTCTCCTACGATAGATAATAATTCGTCATAGCATCTACGATACAAAATAAAACGAAAAACTACTACTCGTCCGACTCGGACTCTGTCTCGGTGATATCCTCCTCCGACGTCGGAGCGTAGGCGTCAAGGAACCGCTCGTTGCCGGAGTCCCAGGAGGACGCATCTCCTAGCGCTTCGTTGTATTTAGCGACCGCCTTCCGCGTTCGCTTGTCCTCACGATAGGCGGCTCGCTCCTCCCTCCTCTTCGCTCTCTCCGTCCTCCTCTCGGCGAAGAACTGTTCCTCGTTGATGATGTCGTGTGGGAAGCGATAGCTCCACAGTGCCATAGCTTGCTCGTCCATCTCGGCCAGCCTGAGACGATACTCCCGCCTCCGGTGCTTGCGACAATCCTCGTCGGTGAGAAGCCGCGGGAAAGGCGCCAACTCCTGTGCCCGCTCCCGCGTCGCCACGTCGGCGAAGTTCATGTCCTGACGGGACCGCAGGAGGCGCCACGCCGCAGCGTCGTACGCGCGGGCGCCCTCCTGGGCGGTGTCGAAGGTTCCGAGATGGAGGCGCATGCCGCCGCCCGACCGACTCTCGGCGGAGTAGGTGCCGGACGGACGCACGCGAACACCGCGGTAGCCCGAACCTCCCCGGCGGCGAGGCGGCATGGTGGCGCGGTGGTGGCGTGTCGGCGGCAGAGGGTGATGGAGAGATAGAGAGAGCGGCAGAGGGCGCTGCAATTTATAGGCGCGCCGGACGCGGCGCGCCAAATGTAGCACGCGAGCTGCCGCCTTTTCCCGCGTGCTAGTTTCCTGCCACAGCTGAAATGTCTCGCGCGCGCTAAAAAGTTAATTTACCTCGCGCGTGCATCTTTTGACGCGGCTGTTGGAGATGCTCTAAGAAAATGTCAGGTGAGTTGGTTCTAAGTGCTTGGTTCGTCGTCTTATTGGGTCTGTATTATTTACACTGGTATATTCCCTGTTACGTTCGTATGCGGCAGGTTTAAGATACACGCTTCTACACATCGTTTCTTTTCCGCGCGGAAATCTTCTGTGGCCGGTACTATACGCCTGTAAACTAAATCCGGCAGTATACTGTTACAGGGAAGCAGGGTCCTGCTCCCTGGGCTGGTGCTCCGATTACTTAGGATGTGTAGATGGTCGTTAGGTGAACGTCAAGCCGGAATGGCTCAGGCACACAAAAAGGGGCTGATCCATCCGACTGCATCCTGAACTACATTACTTATTCAATTTTCATGGAAATATGGATCCGGGAGGACGTAGTACATAAAAGTAAGTAGATTATTATATCCACCAGCATCGCTAATAGCCAGAGTTGCATCCTGCAGGTTAGGTGTTTCTTAATAAACATATTGTATATACTATATATAGTAGGTACATGCATGCGGGGTTGTGTCCAATTGGAATATTACATTGTGGCCGTGGCCAGACCCTTCTCCCGATTCCCCATCGAATTAACCTGTGATTGAGTTGGTTAGCTGGACAGTGGTATTCCCAACCCACCAGGGTTCAAATCCTGGTGCTCGCATTATTTCTGGATTTATTTCAGGATTTTCGGCGATGCGCTTTCAGTGGGAGGAGACGTTCCCGTCGACGACGAGGCGCCTACGGTGACTTCGTAAATCTCAAGATGATATGCCGGCTCAGTCTCTCGGAGGTGCTCATAGGGGTAGGGTGTGCGTGTGTGCATTCATAGGGGTGAGTGTATGCGCGTGTATATGAGCACTTGTGTCTGTACTGATGCTAAAAAAAGATTCCCCATCGTCTCCCACGCATAGGCCCATGTGCGAACTCCCATCTAGGGTTTTCTTGCCTCTCGCCGGCGCCGTCGGTCCACCTCATCTTCTATGGTCCTTGGATCATGGAGGCATGGTGGATCCCAGGCCCTGCTGGCGGGAGTGCTCCGTTTTTAGATGCTTTTTTGAGTTTTGTTAGGGTTTATGCCATATTCAAGAAGATGAGGCGACGGCGGCTTCTTGAAGATGGAATAAGGTCCTCCCCGCCTAGCCCCCGTTCTGATGATGTTTCAAGCATCGTCGGAAGGCGTGTGGAGGTTTGTTTTCGGCGGATCTCGTGGGATCCGGTCGGCGTTTGTCTTCGATGGATCCGACTGGATCCGGCCGGCGTTCGTCCACGTCTGTGTGTCTACAGGTTGGATCCTTTCGGTTTATGCTTCTTTTCATCGGCGGCGGTTGCTGTTCTGGTGCGCTGGTGGCCTTAGCACGACGACTTCCCAATTGTCTACTACAACAATGTTTGCCCGGCTCCAACGAGGGAGGGGCGATGACGGCGGCTCGTCTTCGGCTCGCTTCAGTGCTTGTAGTCGTCGCTAGGTGGTCTGTGGACATGGATGTAAATTTTACTTCTAGTGTTTTTTGTACTATCTTGACAGTTGATGAATAGATCGAAAGTTTTCTTACAAAAAATAGAATATTACATTGTGCAACTCATCAAATGTGTGGTACTAATTAATACTGTATTACCTCCGATATCTTTTGTTTTTTTACGAAAAACTTCCAACCTACTCATTTTCAATCATGGCAGTACAAAGAACGCCAGAGAGATAATAAAAATTACAACTAGGTCCGTCGAGCACCTAGCGACGAGTACAAGGACAAGAGCGAGCCGAAGGCGAGCCACCCTCATCGCCTCGTCCCTCGTCAGAGTCGGACAAACATTCTTGTAGTAGATAGTCGGGAAGTCATCGAGTTAAGGCCCCATTGGACCAGTGCACCAGAGCAGGAATCATCATCGATGAAGAAAGTTGTAGATCGGAAGGAACAAACCTATAAACATCCAAACAAAGACGAGTGAAGACCGGATCCAAACAGATCCACTGAACACTAGCAACGACTGAATCTCGTGAGATCCGACGGAGACTCACCTCCACATCCCTCCGACGAAGCTAGATGCACCATCGAAACGGGGATAGAAGGTGAAAGACATTATTCCTTCTATCCCCGT
>NC_041392.1:84508161-84523456 GCF_002162155.2 Triticum dicoccoides
ATAATGTTGTTCCGCTGGGCCGTTGGCTCCATGGCGCGAGCCAGCCGCGAGGCGGGAGCTCCTAACCAGCGCTTTCAGCGGCAATTCCTAAACGTCGCTTATAGCGCCCGTTTTAGTTATTTATGCAATCGGGCGCACACCCTCCCGCCGAACTGGGCCGGCCCATTCTCCTTTTTTTCTTCTAAAAACGCAAAAATTTGCTAGTGCTGGGCAAGCTTCGAACTAGTGACCTCCCTCATATAAGCACGCTGCCAGAACCACTCAACCACCTTACCTGTTTGTGTTGCGTCAGAGGTTTTCATCCTTTTGTTTCTATATGTTTTTTCTTACGAACAATTTTGTTCGGTTTTTTCCTTCTTTTTTTTCCTTTCTTCTTCTGCTAAGTGTGTGAACCCCTTTTTTTTAAATTCGTGAACTTTAATTCAAATCAGTGAACTTTTTTTCAAAATTGATGAACCTTTTGTCAAATCGATGAACCTTTTCTTTCAAAGTCGATGAACTATTTTCAAATCGGTGAACTCTTTTTCCAAATTTGATAAACTTTTTTCAAACTTGATGAACTATTTTCAAATTGGTGAACTCTTTTCAAAATTTGATGAACTTTTTTCAAACTTGATGAATTGTTTTCAAATCGGTGAACTCTTTTCCAAATTTGATGAACTTTTTTCAAACTCGATGAACTTTTTTCAAAATGGATGAACTTTTTTCAAATCGATGAACCTTTCTTTCAAAGTCCATGAACTATTTTCAAATCGGAGAACTGTTTTCCAAATTCCATGAACTTTTTTCAAATTCGGTGAACTCTTTTCCAAATTTGATGAACTTTTTTCAAACTCGATGAACTTTTTTCAAAATGGATGAACTTTTTTCAAATCGATGAACCTTTTTTTCAAAGTCGATGAACTATTTTCAAATTGGTGAACTTTTTTCCAAATTCCATGAACTTTTTTCAATTTTGTGGACCTTTCTTCAAAAATGATGAACCTATTCAAATTCACGAATTTAATGTAAATAATTCATAAAATTGCGTTATTAATAGCTCGGCCGCGCGTTCTTATACTTTTGGCGCTTCAATAAAATACCAAAGTTAAGTTGTTCTAGTGGTTAGGCACACTTGTACAGGAAGACAGGGTCTCTAGTTCGAATCCTGGGAGGGGCGCCTATTGCTGTTTTTTAGTAAATTTCACTGCACAGGTGCGTCGGCCTTGTTGGGCCAGGCCCAGGTAGGCAGCGCGTGGGCGCCAGTACGCGTTACGGGCGCTAAAGGCGCGGCTTAGGAGCTCCCGCTTTCAGCGCCGCTTTGGCATACTGGCGCTCGAAGGGCACACTATTGGGCCGGCCCAGCAAAAACTACCGATCGATGCACGAGGCGCTCGAACGAGAGGACAGTCGTTCGCTCGCTGCTCTTTTTTTTAGGAGTTCCCTCGCTCGCTTCTGCTGCTTCGTTTTGTCAAAAAAAAAACCTAGTTGGCTTGTTGACCATCTGACCATTGTATTTTGACTTTTGCAAAACTTCATAATAGTTAAAAAAATGTAAATCTGCAAAGAGTTCATGATTTTTATGGAAAAAAAATTTCATTGACTTTGAAAATCATTCATCAAATTTGAAATAAAGTTCATCCATTCGAAAAAAAGTCATCAAAATTGAAAAAAGGTTCATCACCGTTGGAAGTCGTTCATCAAATTTGAAAACAAGTTCATCGCATTTGAAAAAAATTCATCCATTTTGAAAAAAGTTCATATAATTTTAGAAAAAATATTGACTTTAAAAAATTGATCATCGAATTTCCAAAAAAGTTCATCAGATTTGACAAAAATTAATCAAAATTGTAATAAAGTTCATCCATTTTGAAAAGAGTTCATGCATTTTGAAAAGAGGTATTGAATTTTAAAAAAACATCCCTTTTGAAAAAAGTTCATTGAATTTGAAAAAAGTATCATCGGATTTTAAAAAAATCTTCGATTTTAATAAAAAACACAAATATGAAGAGAAAGTTAGCATTTAGCAAAAAGATAAAAAGATAAAAAAAACTGGAACAAAGTTCCAAGAAAAAAAAAGGAAAAACGAACGAAATCATTCGAAGAAAAGGGGGGAACGAAAAAAGAAAGAAGAAAGTGTGCGCCAGTTTGCATGAATACCTAAAACGAAGCGAAGCACCGTTTAGAGCATCTTCAACAGCGGCTGTAAAAAACGCTTGCGCGGTAAAATGCGATTTTAACGCGCGCGGTACAGTTTCGCGCGCTCCAGTGGAGGCGGGAAACTCAGGCGCGCGGGAAATGATTGTGCGTGGGGGAGAAAGCGGCCGGCTGCGTGCTAGATTTGGCACGCCGCTTCGCCGTTCCATCGCTCTCCACCTCGCCACGGGCCCTCTGTCGCTCTTTCATCACTTCTCTGCCGCTTTCTCGCCTCGCCGCCGACGCTCCACCATGCAGCCGCGCCGCCGGAGAGCTTCGGGCTACCGTGGCGTAAGCCCACGCTCGTCCGGCTCCTTCTTCGCCGAGATTCGGTCCTGCGACGTGCGCCTTGGCCTCGACACCTTTGAGACCGCCCACGAGGCCGCCCGCGTGTACGACGCGGCGGCGTGGCGCGTGGACATGAACATCCCGGAGGTGCCGACGCAGGAGATGGCACAGGAGCGGGCGCCTCCACCACGACTTCTCACCGACGAGGATCGTCGCGAGAACCGGAGGCAGGAGCGCCGTCTCAGACTCGCCGAGATGGACGAGAAAGCCATGGCGCTGTCGCGCCAACGCTTCCTGCAGGACGTCATCAACGAGCAGCAGTTCTTCGCAGAAATGAGGGAGGAGAGGAGGGCGGAGCGAGCAGCCTATCGCGAGGACCGACGTACGCGGAAGGCGGCCGCTCAGTTCAACATCGAGCTAGGAGCAGCGTCGTCCTGAGACTCCAAAGATGATCGGTACCTTGACGTCTTCATTGTGACGTCGGAGGAGGACATCACCGAGGTGGAGTCCGAGTCAAAGGAGGACGACGAGTAGTTTTTTATCTATTATTTTATGTATTGTAGGAGGAGGCTATGAACTATCTACACACTATCTATATATCATTTTTTTTCTGTCATTTAATCTATCTATGTACTATTTTACCGTTTACTCTATCTATCTATTTGTTTTTATCTATCTATATCTATATGTGTATCGAGTCGTAGTAAAAAAAATAGTGCGTCTACTGGAACGGCTCGCGCGTGCTCTATTTTGCAGCGGCCGCTGGAGCCAGCGCCCCACATCACGCAAAAAGTCCCGTAAATAACGATGTAAACGCTTTTTTTGCGCGCGCAAGTTGGAGATGCTCTTAGAGAAACTGATCTAGCAGACCCCACAAAACGCCCGTCCCGCAAAAATTCTAGCGAGTATGCGGGCTCGGCCCAATTTCCCGGCCAGAACAGAGCCCGCATACTCGCCTGTCCCGCAAAATTTTTTGCCGCAGCCCGCAAACCGCACGCCCCAAATAGTATAACTGCAGTTTCGCAACCCTTTTGCGGGTTCAAATCCTATCCCCCGCCGCCACGAGCCACCCGATTCCCCTTCCCCCCTCCACCCGCCCCGCCTCCAACCGCCATGTGGGGCCGCATGTGGAGCTCCGGACGCGGCTCTGGCAGCAAATCCGGCGGCGGAAGGGACCTAGAGCGCGAGCGACGCGCCCGGTCCGAAGTCGCGCGGAAGCGCGGGGCCCGGAAATGGCCCAACCACGGCCTGTCGCCGCCGGCGAGCTTCCAGCGGAGCGAAACGGCGGCCCCGAGGCCTACGTCGCGGAGTCGTCTGCCCCGAGGACTACGTCGCGGACGTCGACGCCGTCGCGGCCGCCATCGCCACGCCGAGCAGATCGAAGACCTCGAGTGGCGGCAGGCGATCGCCGCCAATGAGAAGGCCGAGGAGTGGCCCCGCATCCGCGCGGAGCAGGCGGCGAAGTACGTCGACCTGTGCAGCTCCGCGGGAGGAGGATTGAGCATCCGGCTCCTCCATGGCGTCGTCCATTTGCCGCGACCTCGTCGCCGTTAGATCCGACCCCTCTAGTACTAGTTTAACGTAGTATGTAGTATAACTATGCTTGTAGTTTGTTGACCATGTGATGAATTGTGTAGTATGTGATGAACTATGTTTGTGTAATTTCTTCTTTGAAAGTGTTTTTTCAAATTATGCAGGTTCAGATACGGGTTCTATTTGACCGCGCTAGTTTTCGACTCGCAAACGCGATCTTCGTGAAACCGCAAACGCGTTTTGCGGGTCAAATTTTTGCAGGATCTGATAGAGTTGCTAATTGCCCCGCGAGGCCGCTGCTCTCGAGTCTCGATCCCACGCGCACGCGATCGCTGCTGGTTCTTTTCTCGTTCTTCGATCACAAAACAGCAGGATCAATATGCGGTTCGGCGGCAATCCTTATGCCGCTCCTGGATTGAAAACGGGACGTCCGATTGATCTGCGACCGCGACAGTTTCATCATTCAGGTGTCCTCAGTCCTCACCATCTCACGGCTTCCATGCATTATAGGTATGATTTTTTTATACCCAACTAGTAAGCTTACGTGCAATGCACGTCTTAAACCTTGCTCAAAGTTGATTTCACACAAATACAAAATAAATGTTCCAAAAAAAGTATTAAGTTAAATGGGGACACACTGTTTTTCAAGTTGACATAGTTGTGGTCATGTTGTTGCATACAGACAGTAATATATGTTGTTTCATCCATTAGGTGTTCTGATTGGTTGTTAAAGAAGATTAAATTTTTTTATCACTGAAAAAGGCAACCTCACGTAGAATATATCAATGGCACCATGATCTCAACGTTTGTTAAGGCATAGAACGTTTGTTAAGGCATAGAACTTTCTTACAACTGCTAGCTGATAAAAATAGTATCATTAAAATTTATTCAAATCAACTATATCTTTTTATTAAGGAAATTAATGATAACGGAAATATCATCAATCCACGATATCTATTAGATTGCCTAGTTCATCATTTGTGAGTGTATACACGCACGCAAAGATATGCTTGAGTGATGATCCAAGAGCAAGGGCGGTGAGGATAACAGTGCCACCTGTCAGTAGAGCCATTGCCTTAAATTTCGCTTTGACTGGATCATTACAAACTATGTTCTGCTTAACTTCGCATGCTCACGGGCAGGTGTAGTACTTTGAAACAAAGTTTGTATTACTTCATAAATGAATATCACATCTTGAAAATCAACCCAATATACACACAAAAGCAGTAGGTGCTCAAAATGAAGAAATGCCATCTAATTTCTTTGAGAGAGAAAATAAATTCCATCTACTTATCGAGTAGAATAAATTCCATCTTGAAGTACCAATTCTTATTTTCATTGGAGCCCTACTTCTAAAAGCGTTTGAAGAACTTAGATGCCATCTTTTTCAACATCCTAAGATCACATCTCCATAGCGTCTCGCATATCAGATTTTGCAATCAAATCATACTCCCTCCGACCCAAAATAACTGTCTCAAGCTTAGTAGTACAATTTTGTACTAAAGCTAGTGCAAAGTTGAGACACTTATTTTGGGACGGAGGGAGTATTTATCAAGGAAATGTTAATTGTGTTAAAGCAAAGCTCTGCAAATGGATAAGTCAATTATTTGTTCATTTGAACACTATACAATATATGAAGCATGTTTGAAATTCCAAATAGCACGACCAACCTTCTTAGAATAACTTAGTTCCTTTAAGCAATACATGTAGTGGTAAACATATCGGGCAATATTCAACATGCAAAGGAAATAAAAAGGGGAGTCATTTTTTCTTCTTGAAAAAATTCATCATCTTCCCAAAAAACGCCATACTCTATTTTAAAAAAAATCATGGTGCCGAAGTTGACTTAATGAAGAATATTGTTAGAATGAGATTGTGATGTTTTTTTAGTGGACTTCTCGAAAACTTGTAGATAGTTTAACCATTTTTTGTTTTCTTCTATTTCAAAAACAATGCTGGTGCTAGACTTGGAGTGCTCATATAGCATCTTGAGATACTGGAACAATACGTCCAAAAATACCCTTTATCTCACAAGTGGTAGTATAAAGTAATTACATATAGTAGTGACATACAAGTGTTACCAGTGGTGCATAAATAAATTTCTGAATCAATAAATCCTTCAGTGTAAAGTTATTGGAAGTCATCAATTATATATGTTACACGAACCAGAGGTATGTGCATGTGAAGAGCTTATGGAAGGTAGAGGATTGTTGAATCGACCTGGCATTTGGCCAAGACCATTTCTGTGATTCAGAAAAGGTGTTGTTCGATGAATGCCGCAAGTGAATATTTCTCTAAGAGAAATATATACGTCATGTTTAAACTTAATCAGTGGGGGCAAGAAGTGGCTCAGCTAACTCGAGATTTTCTACCACTTGGATTTTCCCTGGTTGGAGATACATTCGTTTTAATGGGATACAGATCCTATCCTGTCCATCCAACCAAACAAATAAAACCAGGACTTCTAAAAGCTGGATGGCAATCTCCCATCCAGCTTCATCCAAGCAACCAAATGCTACTTAAAGATACAATAGTTGTCCTGTGAACTTGCATTAAAAGTGAAGGTTCACTGAGAAATTCTTTGTTGGTTTACCTGAAAGGGCATGTACCATGGCCTCAGTCGCATATGAAATACTGGATTATAAGGTTTGAAACAAAGCCAAGGTTAGTTGGTGGCACCCGGCCTCGACATGCAGTTCACTGCCGAGGAGCGTGCCTTCTTCTTCGCATCTACCACCATGCAGCTCGGGAACGGCACGGATGCCCTTTTCTAGGAAGATCGATGGATTGGCGGGCGTTCTGTTTGCGAGATTGTGCCGCTCCTCTACGCCCGCATTCGCAAGCGTCGCCGCAAGCTCAGGACTGTTGCCGATGGACTCCAGGCCAACCAATGGGCATGGGACATTCACGACACGATCGGCTTACATGAGATCGGACAATACCTACAGCTCTGGCAGGCCATCAACGCCACGACCCTCTCTGGCGAGCCAGACCGTCTCATCTGGAAGTGGAACACAAGCAGCGTCTACTCCGCCAAATCGGCCTACCTCGCCACCTTCAACGGTTCCATGGGCTGCGACGCATGGAAGCTCACCTGGAAGAACTGGGCGCCCCCGCGCGTCCGTTTCTTCCACTGGCTCGCCTGCCTGGACCGGTGCTGGACAGCTGACCGCCTCGCCAGCCGAGGCCTGCAGCACCCCGCACGGTGCCTCCTTTGCGACCAGGCCCCCGAGTCCATGCACCACCTCATCCTCGCTGCCCATTCGCCAGGCAGATCTGGCACGACGTACTGCACTGGCTCAGACTCCCCTGCACCCCGCCCGACCGAGAGATCTCTCTCAATGATTGGTGGCGCACGGCACGACATGACACCCCAATGCCCATGCGCAAGGGCCTCACCTCCGTGACCCTCCTCGTCCCATGGATGATATGGAAGCACCGCAACGATTGCGTCTTCAACAGAGGTCAACCCTCGACGTCCGACTTGCTCACCAAGATCAAACACGAGGCCCCCCTTTGGGCCAAAGTCGGCGCCCTAGGGCTTCGTGCCATCTTGCCGCAAACCTGGGACGTGCACTGATGTGCCCCCAAGCACTGTAATTCCCTCCTAGGAGGATTGTAACCGAGACTCCCTTCCTTTCCAAAGCAATGAAATGCAAGCCCTTCTTGCGTTTTCCTGAAATAAAAAGTTGGTGGCACTAATTCAACTTGAATTTTTGTTGCTCAGTTTCAACAATATAGTCTAAAATAGCAGAGGGGACACATAGAAGAATGTTTACCTCTTGTCTCATGTCCTTGCTGATGCCTTTGTCATCTGTAAAATCTTCCTTCAACCTTACATTCGTCCGAAATCATGTTGTTGCAAAACGAAACACACCAAGTATGTGATCATTATAAATACATCTCAAATTTGATGTAATCACCAAAATGTAAAGAAAAGAAGAGAAGAGAAGTATCATTCAACCAATTAATCCATCAACATAAGTAGTATGAAGGAGACACATGGTCGACACAATCTATGCATATACCTGCACAGATAAGTTATAAAAACTATCTTGTTAATTCAATGAAACTACAAAGAAACATTGTTGGATGAGGAAATAAAGAATGGCTAAATGATGCAATAATGGGTGCAATACTGTTTGCTTATATGAATTTGTAGTGGTGGCGCAACAAATATGATATTGCAGCGGCCGGTGAGGGATACCTTTAAACAATCGATCATTTTGGTTCACACCTTTAATATGTACCCTTGTTAGAATCACATACTGCACCTCCACAGACACCATGTCCTCCTGGGAGCATCCATGGAGGATGGGAATTGCGACTATCATGAATTTGTAGTAGTGGCGCAACAAATAGGATACTGCAGTGGCCTGTGAGGGATACCTATAAAAAATCAATCATTTTGGTTTACAGCAGAAAAAATTTCTAAAGGAGAACATGCTCACCTTATCCAATGGATCCAGAATGATGAACTGTGTAAGATTATAAGTAATATAAATGTCACTAAAAAAGGAACATTAGTTTAACAAGCCATAACCTAGGTACTCATGCGGTCATTTTAGTTGCAAACATTTACCAAAAATATGAATAAGAATGTCAGGTTATTAATAATTCTAAAATATGAAAGATTATAGTAGCGTTTGTAGCCAAAATTCAGTACAGACTGCACACATCACAGCCATCACAACTGAACAAACACAAACGACACATGGCAGTACTCAAAACCTGGACAAGTGGACATGCTCAGATTTCTCGTCCGTCTCACACACTACAACCTAGAGACTGAACATCGTGACAGGGCGGTGGTCAATGCCAAAAAAATGTATCGTCAATGGATGTTCTCGTCATTTAGATTTTCAACTAATTGTTTGTCTGATTTGCAAATACTACCTCTGCATACAAGCCAAAAAACATTTACCTGAGCCGATGCCTATTGCATGTTGAAAAGAAGACAACAAAACCGTACAAAATGCTTCGGACTGCACTCAAAATCCAAAACAAGAGCCAATGTAAGTTGCATAATATACTAATTAAAAAAATTAGTAGGCATGCAAATAAATTGAAGTTACCTGGTGCAGATCTTTCCAGAGTGATCCCCAAATGGTAGTTTAAGATGTAAGCGCAAGTGCTCTGGATGCAGAACCACCTTGATACAACGAACTCCCTATTGAACAGGTCTTCCTTAAAACATCAATAGTATCATCAAAGAAGTCTCTGCTACAAAACTTGCTAGTGCAACTGACAAGTCGGAAAGTTGCAGCTAGTATCTCCCGGACGAACCAAATTACAGGGTACGAGATTGAATTGGCTGCAGGAAATAAAATGTAAATAAAATATTAGTAAGTCATCAGAATAAAAAAACAAAAGGAAAAAAGAAACAGATCATTTAGGAGATTACAGTAACCATACCGATATTAAACATCGTACTGAAGATAAACCAAAATGGCCACATGATCATCTGCACTGTACTGATAACCGTTGCATGATGTCTCCATCGCTACCATACCAGCTGAACTAATGTATTCAATTGTTTCAGCACACACTTTCCATAGTGGCAGGGTATTTCTTCACTTCAGCATGTAAATCTACATAGCAACAATTCATTCCTAATAATAAGTACATCCTCGATCGTCATGCCATATTTAAGTCGCGACACAACCAGTTTATAATAAGAAAATCACCGATTGGAACCAAAATTTCACAAAAGCTTAGTATCTGCCCTTTACGATATATTCTTCCACTGAAAAAAAGCAAATGCGTCTAAGCTATGTAAATTAGCACCAAGGATACTTGATGAACCAAACAAAAAATTGTGCATCCCATTGAACAACACTATGCTATTCTCCTCCATGGCGAGGCAGGCTTCACGATATTTTGGTGTAGAGCCAGTTGTGCAACCCCATCAAATTTGCTTCCGACAGACACACTACCCAGTCTACATACACACAAACTAAAATTTTCATTTCTCATAAGAGATTCCTAATCCTTAGTTGAAATAGGTAAATTTGCAAGAAAATATGGAAGATGATCAGAACTACAACACATGATTGGAGATAATTTCCATGCATATAGCCAACAATTCCATGGAGGCCTTACAACTTACAAGAGAAAGATGCACTGAGTGACATGTTGAGGTGCGTCGGCAGATCATGCAGCTTCCTTGGCCTGGTCCACCTTGGCGACTCCAAGCAGGCTTCCATTCTGTAGAAGAGCCAGATACCGGGGGAAACATCATGTTAACCAAAGGTCTGAAATCTGCCATTTCTGCAAACTGAAGTTTTTGTATATTATCCAGATGTAGCAAGTTCAGTGTTGTCAGTTTAGAAATGCACGTGCAACAAAATTCAGAACTATGTGTGAAGCAAAGGTCTGAAATCTATCATTCTGCAAACTGAACTTTACCATAAGAAAGAGAAACTCGAGGGAACTCAGATACTCAATGGGAAGGCCTTGCCATCCATCAGAGAGCTGCAGATCATCTCCACATGGAAGAGAGGAAGGAGTTCAGTAATTTTGTTAAGCTAGTCAATGGAAAGAAAGAAGTTCCCGGCCTTAAGAGTGCAGGTCCGCACAGCAACTCCCGCCATTACAAGGTTCGCGTGCCTTAAGAGTGCAGGTCCGTGCATACAGCAACTGCCGCCATTACAAGGGCCACGACGTGACCTGCAGCAACGAAGGGATAATGTATCTGATGTTGTTCGGCCTCGCCGAGGTCGTTCTCTTGCAATTGCCGAGCCTGGAGAAGGTCACCTTATCTCCATCATCGCCGCCGTCATTTCCGTGACCTACTCCTTCGTCGCGCTCTTCCCGAGTGCCGCGACCTGCCCGTAAGGACAGGCCGGCGGGGCGGGGCGGGCGGATCCGTCTCTAGCGGCGACCTGCGGCGGCTACAAAGGCGGGTGGCTCCGGCGGCTTGCTGCGGCGAAGGGCGCGGGGCGGGGCGGGCGGTTCCAGTGCCGAGCAGCTCGAGCGGCGGCTCCGGCTAACGGTTGCAGGAGTTTGCGGGGCGGTGAGGCGAACGACGCGGGGAGAGGAGGAGGAGGCGAGAGATCGGGGCGGCGAGGCGGACGGTGCGGGAGGAGGTTGAGGGAGCGAGAGGTCGGGGTGGCGATTAGATTTTAATGATGGATGGATGTCATTGTTTGGATATTGCCCCTCTCTTACTTTTATAGTAGTAGTAGATTATTATGTAAGACCTTATACTATACTTCGTCCGTCTCAAATTACTTATAGTATAAATGAATAAAATAAATATATCTATAACTAAAATACGTCTAGATACATCCATTTTTCATACAAAAATATTTCCGGGTGGAGGGAGTACACATTATATATTTTTTCTGCGCGATATGTATACATTATAATTGCTTGTTTGTTTGTTTTTTGTAGTGAGATAGGGCCCGTATTTTACGTTTTGCACATGCTCCCCGATTTTGCCCGCCCGGCCTTGTGACGGGACGCGGCCATGGCCCTCGTTTGTATAAAACCTCTACTAATCGTTTTCCTATAAACTAACCTTTCAATTAACGAGGTTCACCCGCAAAACAAAATCAACGAGGTGTCATCAGTCCCACCTTCAGGAGAAAGAGGAGAAGAAAAGATTGCATACAATGTGATTTGTTTCAGTTCTGGAGAAACTGTGATCACAATTCACAAGACTACATACGAAGCACGAAAGAAAATGGGGCGTTGCGAGAATCGAACTCGCGACCTCTCGCACCCAAAGCGAGAATCATACCACTAGACCAAACGCCCTTAGTTGTTGTTTAATTACAACAGCTCTTACTAATTCTTTAATAACAGTTCCTGGTTAAGCTAGCTTGGGGCAAGCTTCACCGAAGGAAAAAGAAATGTCATGTGGGGAGCAGATTGGGTTTTCTCACCCAGTAGAGAGGGTTAAACGAAATTGGAATTAGCGTGTCGGTGCTGAACATAACTCATACATATAAGATAAGTTTTGACGATCTAAATCTGGTATATTTCTTCCCACAAAAGAAAAATCTGGTATGTTTCGTCATGTGAGTATGCAAAAGCTAGAGTCCGACCATCGCTAGCATCGCAGTGAATAGTATAATACTAGTGCTGGCATACCATTTACTTAGGCCAGCTGAATGATAAATGCGGTGTTTTCAGTGTGAACAATCAAGACAGTCGAGTCATTCGTTCATGGCCATGAACGACCGTTAATACTATGAAACTTCCATGCATCTCAATATTTTTAGTTTGATTTTGATTAACAATTAGAACAATAAAATAGTACTATGAATTATGCAATACAACATGGTTTCACTTAATAAAAATTGGAATCCAGTGGTATTAATTTTGTTCTACCGTGTAACCCGCGTCTTATCAATGAGTATTTCTTGGATCAAGCTTAAATATTGAAATATGTAGAGGTCTTACATTTCTACAATGAGAAAAGCACCATTGTACATAGCTTGAGACAGAGATGCATCCAATCTCCCACCTTTATGAGTTAAACTTTTTAAAAATCAACAGAGTTTGTTTGATTTGATATTATTTAGTCCGTAGGAATTTAATTTCGACAATGCAGCCATTTTTTTAAATAAACATCACCATGCCCTGTCTCCATTGATTTTTCTGTGGTGCAATCAATACTTTTTTGTTATAAAATATCAGTGTGTGAACTATGAGAGTATTTAACCAAAAACTATCACTTTACGAATTTGTACAGAAAACTATCACTTTTATGCTAATCCGTGACTAAAAACTACCATGTCGGGAAAGTGCCCGATTCGCCTCTTCTAAACACCTTTCTGACAGGATGGGCCCACAAGTCAGGTTGACCATTAACTTTGACCGTTATTACAAATAGGGCCCACACGTCAACCCTCTTCTTCCTCCTCTCTCCCTCTCTTTGGCATTTATGCAAATACCTCGTGTGCACCTGCAAGCCACCTCCGCCGCCGACCAATGCCGGCGCTCACTCACGCACGACGGCGCACATGCTCGCGGCGGCGGCGGCGGCTACGCGCACGGCTGCACACGCACACAAGCTAGCATGCAAAGCCAGCACAGTACACGCGAAGCTACGGCTGCATGCAGTGGGCAGCGATGTGCGGCAGCAGCAGCGGCGGGCGCTGCGAGCGACGGGCGCGGCGCGTGGCGGAACAGGCGAGCAGCAGCGGGCGCGGCGCGCTGCGGACGCGGCGAGCAGTAGTGGGCACGGCGGGCGACGAGGCGAGCTGGTTGCCGGCCGCCTCTAGCCGCCGCCACGGGCAGGAGCGCGTCGAGGCTGCCATGCTGTGCGTGCTTGATTCATGGTGATCGTGATATGCATGCTTGATGTATGTGTGTGGTCTGTGCGTGCTCAACAACAAGCAGCGGCGGGAAGCAGCAGAAGTTGCGGCGGCGGCGGACAGTAGCAAGGGTCCGTGGCAAAGCAGGACGTCACGGAATTCCTCCGACGCGAGTTGCCCCTGCTCAACGCGTCCCCGCCTCCCCGGCTGTCGCTTTGCTCCTCGCCGGAGCTGATGGCCACGGACGAGCAGCAAAGGCCGAGCGCCGAGGTCGGGCTGCACGCCGCGCACCGAGCCTTGAGCGGTTGTGCATCAGGGCCAGCCTCGGCCTCGAGCATGCGTCTGGCGCGGGCCAGCGCACAGCTGAGTTGCGCGGAGGCGGCGGTGCTTGGGCACATCCCGGCGGCATATATCTCCGGGATCTCAGGCGAACTGCAGATGCACACGAGGTGTTTGTAGAAATGCCAAAGAGAAAAAAAAGGAGGAAGAAGAGGGTTGACGTGTGTGCCCCATTTGTAATAACGGTCAAAGTTAACGGTCAACTTGACTTGTGGGTCCATCGTGTCAGAAAGGCATTTAGAAGAGACGAATCGGGCACTTTTCTGATATGATAGTTTTTAGTCACATATTAATAAAAAATGGTAGTTTTTGGCACAAATTCGTAAAGTAGTAGTTTCTAGACATGTTTTCATGAAATGTGATAGTTTTCGGTTAAATACTCGAACCATGAAAACGAGCCACGCACTCAATCATGACCAGTCCAGCAAGCATACGTGTTCCACCAGACTGAGGTTGGAATGCATGCATGCGCGCACCTCTACGTGAGTGTACTATACATAGACATGAGTGCAGTATGTACGTTGTTAATTGTGTGAATGATCGAGACGGGGCATGCATTCGTGACAGTGAACAGAACAACCATCAAGATGACGACCTAGAGGGATGGAGTCGTGGAGGAGACACCGATCTGCACGTCCATTCACGCGCACTTCCCAGTACCACATCATCGTAAGTTCGTAACCTATAGCTAGAACTTCGAGTGAAACGTTGTGGGCACGGTGGCCTCTAGTCTCTACTATCACGCCATTAGTTTTTCCAGAAGGATCTGTGCCATTTAATTCAGTAGATGTTGATTTCACACACTGTACTAGTGAATTTTGCCACACTGGTAGAAAAAGGGTCTGTTGTCTCGGTTCATAAGGGCCTTTAGTCCCGGTTCTGGAACCGGGACTAAAGAGTCGGTACTAATGCCTATCCCTTTAGTCCCGGTTCAATCCAGAACCGGGACTAAAGGGCGCGGCCACGTGGAGCTCCATCTTTAGTCACCCATCCTCCCACTCCCCCAGCCTGAGCACGCTTAACTTCCGGGTTCTATTCTTCCTCGCTCTAAGTCTGCACTTGTTGTTTTCCTGACAATACTAAGATGTCGATCCTATTAACCTTCAGGAATTTTGCTTGAGCATGAAGTGACACATTTCATAGTTTTATTTTGAAACTATTGTTTTAAAAAACAATAATTATTTAGTAACACTAATATTTCTTGAATAATTAGTTTGACCATTGTTTGACCACAGTTTGACCACAGTTTGATCAGATTTGACCAAAATTGAAATAACAGAAATAATTATTTAGTAACACTAATATTCTAGAATAATTAGTTTGACCATTGTTTGACCACAGTTTGCCCACTGTTTGAATTTTTTTCGATTTTTTCACTCTAGTCTTAAAAGCCCCGTAACTTTTTCTATTAGGTTTTTGAGGATTTTGAAAATGTTTAACGGGGTTCCCTCAGTTAAATTCGGATGTAACTTTTTGAGTAGATGATTTTTCATATATAAAACTTTTTCATCCAGTTAGTATGCAAAAGTTATGCCCATTTTTACAAATTTCAGAGAGATTTTGCAAATAAAGTCAAAATTCACATTTGCAAATTTTCCCAACAACTAGACCACATATCACATGGGAAACTTATTTTCTTTTATTTTATTTTTGACATTTCCATCATTTTCTTTTATTTTTTTAAACTGAAAAGG
>NC_041392.1:84523966-84608315 GCF_002162155.2 Triticum dicoccoides
GCACGAACCGGGACTAAAGGTCTCAACCCCATTAGTCCCGGTTCGTGCCTCAAACCGGGACTAAAGGTCTAATCTTTAGTCCCGGTTTGAGACACGAACCGGGATCAATGGTTGTGGGCCAGGAGCGAGGCCCATTGGTCCCGGTTCATCCCACCAACCGGGACCAAAAGGTCCAGATGAACCGGGACCAATGGCCCACGTGGCCCGGCCGGCCCCCTGGGCTCACGAACCGGGACCAATGCCCCCATTGGTCCCGGTTCTGGACTGAACCGGGATTAATGGGCTGACCCGGCCTGGACCAAAGCCCTGTTTTCTACTAGTGCAAGTGGACTTGTGAGCCATCCATATGCAGTCCTGTTCAACCCGAAAGTAATTAAAAGTCGAAGAGAAAGTCACCCAAGGTGGGCACTAGCACTCCAAGCTTTCTATATATATACTAGGTGATACCCGCGCGTTGCGGCAGGAAATTAAGAAATGAGTTATAGAGATCTGAACAAAAAAGATAATGGTGGGGTGAGATATTTATCAGTTTGGCACATTTCAGTGCAGAAAATGTTAACATTGATACATCTTCTCAAATTCCAATGTCCTCAAAGTACTGTTGCAGCATACATCAATAGCCCGTTCACAGGCTTTCAAGAATATTCCATTGTGACTCACGGTGAGGAGGGTAGTGGAACAACATAGATCAATGACTTGCAATAATAGAATAAGGAAAAACAACACAGTATTTACTTCAGGGTAGTGAGAACAAAAGGGCGAACGATAAAAAAAACACATACCAAGCTCTTACCTAACGAATGACCTACACACATCCAAAAAGGCGTCATAGATGATTCATAAGAAAAGAATAATCAACTGATATAGAAAAGGGTAATTAAATCACACAAAGTAAACAAAAAGAATGCTTTTGAAAAACAGGGTAGTATATGAGATATAGCTCTGATGATATAAATGCCAGAGTAAAAAACAAATGCCATAGTACAAATCTGAATATACACTTGTGACCAGCATTTTGAGAGAATAGCTTCACAAAAATAAGAGCTAAAAGTGGCAGATGGTTTGCCCGAGCCCAAAACATGCAAAATTTGACACCCTTCGTCCTAATATCAACCTGCAAGAAGTAGGTCAAGCAGGGAAAGGCTACATGAAATAAAACAATTATAATACAGCAAACACAATATAAACTGAATTGCTATATATAAGAACATGATAACTTGTTGCACATCTACAAAATATAAAAAATGAGAAATATAATTGCGTTAGTACATTTTGAGATATATCTTTGCCTACCCAGTTGCTTTGCGTGCCGGCGATAGCAAGATCCTACAATCAGAAATTAGGAAATATACATGGGTTTGTGCTGAAAATTAAGATTTCTTATTAGTCGACATGAAGATGAGGGTCAAATAAAAAATACAAAAAAATATATAGTAGGCCTATCCGATTATGATATCAATGCTAAATTTCTGTACTCGTAGGAGGAACCTGCTGTTATGACAAAATAGAAGTCCATCCTTGAACTACCACATCAATAATTAGAAGCCTCTGTGACACCTTTCACACAGTTGTTTCAGTTGGGTGCTTCCAACCATTGGTCATACACCTGCAGGATAAGCATAAATAACAGTAGAAGATTGAAATAATAAATAATTGCTGAGAAATCAAAACAGAAAAAACTAAAGAAATGTGAAGCGAACCGGCATGCATGCATTTCAAGGAAAAGATTGTTAAACATGATTATGTAATGGTCTTGTAGACCCTGGTTGTAGGGATCGCTATTCTGGTCATCTCCAGGCGTGAGGTTCACGTATAGGATAGATTAGTTGTAGAGGGACTCTCCTTTTATCTCTCTCTCTCTCATCTATCTGGATTCCCTCTTGTAATCTTTCTGGTCTCCTCAACCGACTCCTGTAATACCTCGAGGGAAACCTCTCGCTATCAATATAAGATCACGCGGCCCTCTCTGTTGAGGGTTGAGACGCTTCATCATCAACTTACATGGTATATAAAGCAGGCCTCTTCCATCCCATCTAGCTCATCCTCGTCGATCCACCTCGCAACCATGTCCACCTGCACCGCCATTCCTACCTCTGGCCTCAACTACAACACATCCGAGCCTCTCACCAGGACGAACTACGTCCTCTGGCGAGCTCAAGCACGATCCCAGATAATGGGCGCCGGCTTGTATGGCTACATCGACAAAACCCTAGAGGAGCCTCCCAAAACCATAGCCACCAAAGACAAAGACAGCAAGGATCAGGTTGTCTCGAACCCTGCCTATGCCACCTGGTTTGTCCAGGACCAACAAATCGTCGCCTATCTTCTTCGAAACCTCTCCAAAGAGGTTCTTGTTCAGGTGGCGTCCATGGAAACCTCACACGCGATCTGGATAGCGTTGGTTAATATGTTCTCGGCCTTCTCCCTCTCCCGCGTCAACAACATCCCCGCTGCCCTCACCAACACGCAGAAGGGCACGCAATCTGCCTCGGCGTTCTTTGGTCACATGCGTTCCCTCTCTGATGAGCTTGCGGCAGCGGGCAAGCCTATCGGGGAACCGGAACTGATCTCCTTCATTGTTGCCAGCCTCGACATGGAATACCAACCACTCATCTCCGCCCTTGATGTTCGCGTCGAGCCCATTACTGTCGACCACCTCTTCTCTCTGGTCGCGAACTTTGATCAGCGCCTCGAGATGTATCATGGCAATGGCGCTGGTGGCTTCAAGTCTTCAGCGAACGCTGCCTCCAGGGGCCGCCAGGGAGGCAACAGGGGCGGCTACCGATCTCAGAGAGGCGGGGGCAACAGCGGATCACGCGGCGGTGGTGGCTACCCAGGTGGTGGCGGCGGCTATCAAGGCGGCGGCCATCCTGGAGCTGGTGGTGGCGGCGGCTACCCCAACAATGGAGGAGGTGGCGGCTATCACCAGAACAATGGTGGTGGTGGCTACCAAGGTAGTGGTGGCGGCGGCTACTATCACCCCGGCAACAACAACAATCAGCGACGTCCTTCCTCCAACAACAATAGGGGACGAAATTTCCAAGGTTATGAAGGCTATGAAGGAAAGTGCAAAATCTGTAAGAAAACAAATCATATTGCCAAAGATTGTGATTGGCGCTATGCTGATGATAATTCCCAGAAAAAGAAAGTTGCAGCTGCTGCAGATACATCATACGGCGTCGATACCAACTGGTACATGGACACGGGTGCAACCAACCACATCACCGGAGAATTGGAAAAGCTAACCATGCATGACAAGTATCGTGGCCATGATCAAGTTTACACCGCCGCAAATGGTGCAAGTATGGAAATTAGTCATATTGGTCAATCACTTATCACAACCCCACACAAAAACCTTGAGATAAATGAGTTTCTTCATGTTCCTAGTGCTTCCAAAACTCTACTATCTGTTCATAGAATTGCTCTTGATAACAATGTCTTTCTTGAGTTTCACCCGTTCTTCTTTTTGATCAAGGATCAGGTCACGAAGAGAATTCTTCATAAAGGTGTCTGTGTGGAAGGACTCTATGCATTGCTCCCTCAGTATTGCCAATATAATAAACAAGTGTATGGTGCCATCAAGCTCTCTGCTGAAAGGTGGCACAGTCGTCTAGGTCATCCTTCGTTTACTACTGTTCATCAAATTCTTAGTAGGAATAAACTCCTAGTTGTTGGGGAGAGAAACTCAGGAACAATTTGTGATTCATGTCAAAAAGCAAAAAGTCATCAGTTACCTTATCCTGTTTCTACTAGAGTGTCTACCAAGCCATTGCAACTTATTTTTTCTGATGTCTGGGGTCCTGCACCCACTTCTGTTGGTAGACACTCTTATTATGTGAGTTTTATCGACGACTTAAGTAAGTATACTTGGATATACCTTCTTAAAAAACGTTCTGACGTGTTTCAAGTCTTTCACAACTTCCAAGCTTTTGTTGAACGAAAGTTCGATAGCAAAATCATTGCCGTACAGTCAGACTGGGGTGGTGAGTATGAGAAACTTAACTCTTTTTTTTTTCAAAAGATAGGCATCTCTCATCATGTCTCATGCCCCCATGCACATCAGCAAAATGGGTCAGCTGAACGTAAGCACAGACACATCGTTGAAGTTGGCTTAGCTCTTTTAGCCTCAGCCTCTATGCCTCTCAAATTCTGGGATGAAGCTTTTCTCACTGCTGTACATCTTATCAACATGTGGCCTAGTTGCACTATTTCCAATGAAACTCCCACTGAACGTCTGTTGCATGTCACACCAGATTACACCACTCTTCGAGTCTTTGGTTATGCCTGTTGGCCCAATCTCTGTCCCTACAATCATCGTAAGCTCATGTTTCGCTCTAAGCAATGTGTCTTTCTTGGATACAGTGCTCACCACAAGGGTGTCAAGTGTCTTGATGTTTCTTCTGGTCATGTTTATATTTCCCGTGATGTTGTGTTCGATGAAACAGAATTTCCTTTTGCCAAGCTTCATCCTAATGCCGGTGCTCTCCTTCGGAAAGAAATTCTTGTTTTTCCTTCCCATCTCTCCGGCGTTGATCGTGTGGGTACCGATAATAATGATGACCTTTTATTGACTAATGTTCCTCCTACTGCCTCACCTCTGTTTGATGATACAGGAAACACCACTGCAGAAAATAATACGTTTAATGGTGCAATTTTCTGGCGAAAATGCTACTCAGGAGGATTTTGTGGCACCTGCCGCTGACCTGGTGAGATCCTCCTCAGGATCGGCGCGCCTGAGTGCGTCAGGCCCGACCGCATCCGCCTCGGGATCGCTGGTGCGTCAGGTGGACCGTGTCAGTCCCGCGTCCCCGGCTCCGCGCCTCTCTCCGTCCGCCACGAGGCAGTCCACCACTGAGCCGGACCCCTCGTGCGTCTCCATCCAACCGACGCCTGGGGTTCCATCTGCGCGGTTTGGGACTGACCCACGTGTCTACGTCCGATGGGCGTCACAGCCCGCGGCCACTATGCCAGGTGGGCCTGATGTGGGATCTGCGCCGGATCTGATTCCCTCACCTGGATTGTCTGCGACTGGTTCAGCCAGTCCTTTGCCACTTCATGCCACGCCCGCCACAGACAATCTGCTGCCATCGTCTGATGCTGCTGTCTTGGGATCTAGCGGCTCCTCTGTCCAGCAGGATTCAGCAGCTCCTGGATCTTCTGTGCTTGCGCCATCACCACGCAGAACGTCTTCAATCAGGCAAACTCCAACCAGTTAATTATAAAACCAAGTATGGTCTTGTTGTTTCTGCTGTTTCACCAGGTGAACCGCGCAGTGTTCATGATGCTCTTGCGGATCCTAACTGGAAGCAAGCTATGGATGATGAGTTTCATGCTCTTCAGAAAAATCATACGTGGCATCTTGTTCCTCCTCATCTAGGTAAAAATATGATTGACTGCAAATGGGTGTTCCGTATCAAGAGAAAGTCAGATGGTACCATTGATCGCTATAAAGCATGACTTGTTGCTAAAGGATTTAAGCAGAGGTATGGACTAGATTATGAGGATACATTTAGTCCTGTTGTTAAAGCTGCCACCATTCGTCTTGTTCTCTCTATTGCGGTGTCCAGAGGATGGAGTCTTCGCCAACTAGATGTGCAGAATGCGTTTCTTCACGGTGTTCTGGAAGAGGAAGTGTATATGAAGCAACCTCCTAGTTTTGTGCATCTTGGCAAGCCCTCTCATATCTGCAGACTTGATAAATCTCTTTATGGAGTGAAGCAGGCCCCACAAGCATGGTACTCTCGCTTGAGCATGAAGTTGCAAACTCTTGGTTTTCTTCCCTCCAAGTCTGACACATCCTTGTTTATTTACAAGAAATCCAACATAGTCATTTTTGTGCTCATTTATGTTGATGATATCATTGTCACTAGTTCATCTCCTGAGGCAGTGACTGCTCTTCTGCGTGATTTGAACTCTGATTTTGCTCTCAAGGATCTTGGGGACTTGCATTTCTTTCTTGGCATTGAGGTCAAACGAACTCCAGAAGGTGGTCTTCATCTATCTCAAGAAAAATATGCAACTGATCTTTTGAGCAAGGGAGTGTTGCAAGGCTGTAAACCATCTCCAACACCACTCTCCAGTTCTGAAAAATTGTCTCTCACAGAGGGTACTCTCTTGAATCAAGAGGATGGAACCAAGTACAGAAGCTTGGTAGGTGCTCTTCAGTACTTGACGCTTACCAGACATGATATCTCCTTTGCAGTAAATAAAGTGTGGCAGTTTCTTCATGCACCTACTACAACCCATTTGACTGCTGCTAAACGCATCCTCAGATATGTGAAACATACTTTAGGTGTTGGCCTCATGTTCAACAAGTCATCTTCCACTCTTGTTAGTGCCTTTTCTGATTCTGACTGGGCTGGATGCTTGGATGATAGGAGATCAACAGGTGGTTTTACAGTTTTCTTTGGACCCAACCTGATCTCATGGTGTGCAAAGAAACAGGCAACAATGTCAAGATCAAGTACTGAGGCGGAATATAAGGCTTTGGCAAATGCAACAACAGAAATCATATGGGTTAAGTCTATGCTCAAGGAGCTTGGTATTTTTCCCACACAAACTCCGTGTCTTTGGTGTGACAATCTTGGTGCTACATATCTTTCTGCTAATCCTGTTTTTCATGCAAGAACTAAGCACATTGAAATTGACTATCATTTTGTGTGGGAAAGAGTTGCTTGCAAAGAGTTGGAGACTCGGTTTGTCTCCTCCAAAGATCAAGTTGCCGATGGCTTTACAAAAGCTTTATCCACAAGACCATTTGAAAAATTCAAACGTAATCTAAACTTGCAAAGTTTAGAAGTTTAGATTAAGGGAAGGTGTTAAACATGATTATGTAATGGTCTTGTAGACCCTGGTTGTAGCGATCGCTATTCTGGTCATCTCCAGGCGTGAGGTTCACGTATAGGATAGATTAGTTGTAGAGGGACTCTCCTTTTATCTGTCTCTCTCTCTCTCATCTATCTGGATTCCCTCTTGTAATCTTTCTGGTCTCCTCAACCGACTCCTGTAATACCTCGAGGGAAACCTCTCGCTATCAATATATGATCACGCGGCCCTCTCTGTTGAGGGTTGAGACGCTTCATCATCAACTTACAAAGATTTGCCTCAATTGATTAGACCATACTGTACTAACCTATGAAGAAACAACCATATTTGCACGGAATTAAGCGTCTTAATACATAATGTGGTTAAGAAACAAACCGATTTCCTGTGATTGTGGGAATTCCCTTTCCTGCTATTTCTGTAATTCTCCTTTGACACATGCATGAGATTTTGTGTTTGTTCTCTCGAGAAGCAATCTGTAATTATAATGAAGATTAGCTCATGTGTTTACGTCAGTAGTATTAAGCACAAGTAGATATGTCATTCAGGCCCAATCCTCACCCTAAAAAATATAAAAAGAATAGGCATACATGGTAGGAAGACAAACAAACACTTTCATAGATGGGATAATATTTGACATTATAATAGGGATCTATAAAATAAAAAATCAAGGAAAAACCTGAGGATGGGTCGATTGTATCCACGGAGGAGATAAAAGCCATGAACAACTTCGATTCATAGGTGTGGTGATCAATCTTGCGATTAGCGACGCACAGGTCAACGACGATGTCGTGGCCAGGCCGAAGGAGTCCGTACTCGTCAGAGAAGGAAAGGAAAGGAGGTGGAGGAGTTGGGATCAGAAGTCGAGGGAGCGGCTTCGTCATCTCCTATAAATGGATCGTGGAGGATGGGGGAGGGCCATCTTGTACACCAGAAGAACGCTGCACCGCGGGCAATAAATGGCGTCTCTTCATCTGCGTTGGTGGTTGCCATTTCTTTCATGGCGAATGGCGGAGGCGAGGGGTAGAGAGAGCGACGACGATACGACTTACAGCTGAGAGGATGAAGCCTGAACAACCTAATGTAATTACATGGGCTAACACCATAGCCGACGACCGAGCCAGCTACAGATCACGTGCCAACTATTGAGCCAGGCAGCCCAGGTCCAAACAATGGCCAGGTTGCAGCGTGATGGGACAGGTTGCCGAGATGCAGCGTGTACGTACATATGCACTGCCTTTTTTAGTCAACCCTACCGGTGAGTGTAAAATCCGTGAGGTTTGCTGCATAAAACATGTGGGCGTAGTGGTCGTAATGGGTATGTCATCGCAAACATTTGGGCGCAGTGCACGAAGATGGTTCGTCAGATGACGTTACACCACTGTGGCCGTAGCGGGAATCAGAACAATTGGTTGCTCTTTTGCAAATTAAAGCCTCACGTGGCATGATGCTGATGTGGACATTGTGCATGTTGAGAGAATTGGTTGTAGTGGGGATCACCTTCTTAAGAATGTAAGATGTAAGATACACACCTCTACCCTCTTATTCTCTCACAAAACACATGGAGACACAACTTCCCACCATTCGACTAGCCCATTGAGCTCTCTTTTCCCCTTCTTGCTAACAATTATGACCATGGCTAGTCCATTCGTCATCTTTGTTTGTCTACTCATAGTGCTACCTCAAATCCAGGCCACTTCTATCCCCTACAATGGGACTGTACCTCTTCAGGGGTATCAAATCCCTTATACGACCGAGGTTAACTTGCACTTGTTCTTCACCCGAAAAAAAAACTTGCACTCGTTCTTGCAACAATTTGTTGACAGGCCAACTACTATCTCCACCTCAAGCAACATCTCTCTTCCTCTCCCAGGAAACCATGAAAAGGCAAGTGCGCCACGCAGGAGCCATTATAACTGCCTGAAAATCGGTGGCCGAAAAGTTCTTCTTTTTTAGTTTTTAGAATATAAAGTTTCTTTTCTTTGAAAGCAACGGTGGTGGAAAAGTGAAGGAAAACACATACCCTCTGTCGCCCGCTCCCGGAATATTCCCAAGAACAATCCTGGCAATTAGTAATCAAATCCGGCCTCCATTAGCTGGTGCGCCTCCCAAATTTAACCCACCCGCGGGAGTGGAAAGGGGGGGAGAAAAGCCAGATCTCGCAGAAATGCGGACTGCATCACGACGCATTACGACGCTGCCGTGCCTATTAATCAATATTCTATTAGCAATAGTTTCCGTTCGCCATTTCGATTCATGGCCTACCAAGGTCGCCCGCCGGCCGCTATAAATACGTCGGCCGTGGCGCTCGATCCGACCACACCATCATATTCATATTGCTCTCTCCATACGTACATACTCAGCTCCTCTGGTTCAATTAGATATCTCCGAGGTGCAACAATGGCCGCCAGCAATGACGCAGGCGTGGTGGTCGTCTTCGACTTCGACAAGACCATCATCGACTGCGACAGCGACAACTGGGTCGTCGACGCCCTGGGCGCCAGCCAGCGGTTTGACGAGCTCCTGCTCCACCTCCCATGGAACTCGGCCATCGTAAGCCTCTGTTTCTTCGCATCGTACGTGATGCCTTTTTTGTGTCGCTAATGCACCTGGTAATCGTTCCAATGATTGCTCTGGTCTTAGATATCACTTTATGACCCTTTTGCAAACCAAATCTCAGCAGCTGCTGCAGTGCGCATTTCACTCTAAATTGTTTAAAATTTCGTGGAGTGCGCGCGCACGTAACGCAGAAAGGTCGCGATATTTTATGCATGGAATTGTTGCGTTCTTTTTTAAAAGGACGCCATGATGGGCGAGTTGCACTCTCAAGGCAAATCGATGGACGAGATCGCGGGAAGCATCAGGACGGCGCCTCTGTCCCGTCACGTCGTGGCGGCCATCAAGACCGCGCAGGCTCTCGGCTGCGAGCTGCGGATCCTCAGCGACGCCAACGCATTTTTCATCGACACCGTCCTTGCGCACCACGGTCTGGCCGGCTACTTCTCGGAGATCAGCACCAACCCGGCCAGCGTCGACGCCGGCGGCCGCCTCAGAATCACCCCGCACCACGACTTCCGTCACGGCTCTTGTAGCAGCCACGGCTGCGCCCTCGCCACCTGCCCTCCCAACATGTGCAAGGTGACGCACCAGACACTTCGTTGCTACGTAGATTTCGCTCTTTTTTTGCCTGAAATGAAATATTCCATTCATTTTGTCGTGGCAAAAATTCAGGGCAAGGTGATGGAGCAGATGCTGCAAGAACTGTCGGTGGCGGCGGTGGCGGGGATGAGGAGGCCGAGTAGAGTGGTGTACCTCGGCGACGGCAGGGGCGACTACTGCCCTACCCTAAAGCTGGCCGAGCGAGACTATATGATGCCCAGGAAGGGCTACCCCGTGTGGGACCTCATCGCCGGAGACCGGCGGGCCGTCCGCGCAGACGTGCGCGGGTGGGCCGACTTCAAGGACCTGGAGACGGTGCTGCTGGACATCATACACGAATGCGCCGTGGCTGCCATGGTTGAACAAGACGGTGGAGGTCAGGTGGTGGTGGGCATGGTGGTGCCAGAGTGTTGTGCCCTTCCTGCTCCCAAGGTGGCGATGGCAGTTCTCCCCAAGGCAATTCATGCGTCCAACTGACACGCATCTTTGCCAAACCAAGGACATTTGGCGTCTCCATGGAAGCATGGGAGATACTATAATGGCTTTCCCAATCGTAAAGTAGAAAGACTATACTACTCCTGGTTTCTTACGTCTACAGTAGTACCTTAAGCATGGGACATGATTAGCTCGATCATACTTCTCTTGGAACTGAAGCCAATGGAAGTACTGCATGTACCGGTGTAGGAGCCAGCTGACATCCACAAGATGTTCTCGCTGTATAGTTCCTTGGTCAACATCGATCTAGGCTTCCGGATTACATATTTGTGTTGATCTAATGTACTTTCGTATAAAAAAAGTCATGTAATCAAGATTAAATCATACTGCTAGCCCTATCGATTTAGATATAATTTGCCTCTAGGTTCTGAAAAAATTGAGTCACAAAGTTATAATGGTTTGTAGAATGTTTATGTTGCGTAGATGTGTTTTAGATGCTCATGTAAGTTTGATGTTGTTTCTTGGATTAATACACAATACCATCGGGGTATGAATTATGGCCGTGACGGTTTCGCGCAAAAATAACGCATGTAGTCAATTTCAAAAAAAAAATTAAGTTATCAATTCAAAATTGTGTAGTTAAATGTATGTATATATTTTCTTCTACACAAAAAATACATAGGGTTGTGTGGTTAGCCCTTTTTTCGTCTTACCTCCACACCCCCACCCTCTCCGTTTTTTTATTTTCTCATTCTTCCACTGATTTCCTTGAGAACCGCCTCTGGCCCACCTTTTCTTTGTACTCCCTCCGTTCCAAATTACTCGTCGTGGTTTTAGTTCAAATTTAAACTAAAACCACGACGAGTAATTTGGAACGGAGGGAGTATCAGCTAAAAACATGTTTTCTTTGATAGATCAATAAGTATTGACTAACAAAAGTGCTCGTGCGTTGCAACAGAAGAAAAAATTATCACATTCCCCTAACCCAATAATTCCGAGTCAAGACCCTAATAGTTTCATGTCCTTTCTTTCAACACATGGCATCCCATTTGTGTTTGCCACTTATCCTCTTTCTCACCCTCTTCAATCGTCGCCTCAGTGCTCACACAATCACAACACGTTTGAATGTTGTCAATCCTAAGGTGTCTCTCTCTTGGTATAAGATGAGAAATCTACTTTTTTTCATGTGAGGTTTTGGCGAGGCGTGCATGCGTGGTTATGGATGGTTTCTTTGTCTCCAATCCTGGTTTTTCTGAGGTGTTCATTTCCAATCTGGATAATCTGGATAGGCACTGGTACAAAAGAAAGTAGGATCATATGCTATTGATTAAGATTGCACTCTAAATAACATTTTTAAACAACATAGTATTTAGATTCTACACAATTTTCTAATTAAATTATACTATATAACATGTTAAATTTGGAGCTAGGGTTTAAAAGATATGCATATTTTTAAAAAGCATTTGATATGCACTGCGGGGTTGATTAACTGAATTATCAGGTGGTTTCCTGCAAAAACAAAAATATGACATAAAATTGGCCTACAGGTTAATTATGAAAAATATGATGGGGGTTTTCCACAAAGCGAGAATGAGATTTAAAAGTGGATTGCGGGTTGATTATTAGAAACATCAGGGGGCTTTTGCAAAATAGCATGACGGACCAAGAATACCTATTTTCTTTATTAGTAGGTAATTATAGATTCAATTGTCAATTTTAGTATCTAATCACATTAACATGCATCATTTAATCACCAATTTTCGTGAAGAAAGACGGTGCTTACTCTTCACGTAGGGTGAGAGTAAAGAAAGATATATAATGCATGCCTAGGAGGAAAATTACTAGGCTGATGTGGTGTGCATTGATCATTTCCCCTCAAATAGAAATTAAAATTTTATATAAAGTTTATTACAGAATTATGTTCATGGTGGACGATATGAAGGTCACACTGGTGATGGAGGAGTAAGACGAGGAGCTTGCGATGACATAGGAGATGAGAAGAAGTTGATGACAGATTTATATGAAGGGGAAAAGCTCAGGGGGAGGATAGCATTGGCGAAGGAGATGGCTGCTCCAGCGGTGGCTGTCAGCGGATTGATGTTGATGGCATTCACCAAATTCTTTGAGGATCTGATTATAAAATTACATTCATCCTTCGGTCTACCCGATTGGACATATGCAAGTCAGAGTGGTGATCGAGGGGTACAACAAGGAGCTTGTGAAGGTCGAGGAGGTGGAGAAGAATGCGAGGCTGCTGATGGAGTGTAGTGAAGGGGAGATGTCAAGAAGAAGGCAACGCTGTAGATGTGTGATAAATGGGAGACACGAAGCGGGAGGTTGGCATTGGCCAAGGAGAAGGTCACGAAAGCACCGAGAGACGTTGGGTCATCACGAATAACGTTCCTCGAATCATTCATGATTTGAGGCTCTCGAAGTAATCAATCGCTTTTTTGGATTTGTTTTCTAAAATATTACTCATATATGTTCCAATTGTCTCATATAATATAGTCAACGTGAGTCAACATGGACTCTTAGCCATCCATGTCACCCCTTATGATTCTTCGCGATATTAAAGCATTTCTCTATTTTATCTTCTTCATTGAATTCCAGATTATAACCCATAACAATATGAAAAGAAACAATGCAATGTGTCAATTGAGAACTGACAACCACAATAGAAGTAAGTGAACATGCCCTAGAACTAATTGTTTTCTGTCACGGCAACCGGTTTTATTGCATGCCAATGTTTTAAGAATGAATCTTCCATTGCCCAGAGCCCAACATAACCTAGTACTACCACCGTCCCGATTTATTAGTCCGCTCGTATATAGGGTCATATTTTGATCATATTATAACCAATAAAATATAAGTTATACATAGCAAAAAAAATATTATCAGAAAATATGTTCAAATATTAACCCAACGATATAATTTTTTGTGACATGCATTAATATTTTGCTAATTAAGCCAATGGTCAAAATTTGACACAAAATAGAAAATGGACCAATAAATCAAGACGGAGGTAGTAACCTACAATGGTGCTAAAAAAGGTAACCTACAACGCCACATGCCATATTTCTCCATTTTGTGCACTTACCAATGCGACGTTTGACATTTCATTCCCAAGAATGCCAGCCAAACCAGGGCGAGGGTGAAGGGCAGAACCGTGGAAGGCAAGTGGCGGCGACGGCGGTGGTGTGCCAAGCAAAGGATCCGGGGACCAGGTTCAAATGCCATCTCCTCTCTAATTATACTAGAACATGGAGGCGCGCATTGCTGCGTCCGCCAATATTAACAAAAGAACAAATGTTTGAGAAAATTGAGTCATTGAAAAAATTCGAGAAAATTGAAAGGTTCAAAATTACAGTGTTGGGTGTGGATTTGGGATGATAATTTTGAATAATTCAAATTATGGAACGGATCGACGTGGTCGTTGCTGGCATGCAACAATCACTAGAACCATCAGTGTTCTCCCGCAGCACGAGGAGATATTGTAGGAGGTATTAGGGTTACAGGGCATCCTATTAGGAATGTCAATTTGGGAAATCCATGGCTCGAAATATCAAATAAATTTGAGTCACTTTTGCCTATGTTCAGCATGTGTATTCAGGCCAGTGGCTGATCTTTTGGGAGGTGGCATGATCCAGAGTCATTTGCTAATATCTCTGCTAGAGTGATGGCGCTTGAAGGAGGACAACGCGAAGATGATGTCTTTGGTGAACAATATGCTTACGAAATGCAAGATGAAGCTACCCTGAAACAAATGCTTCATGAAGTGCTAGATCTAGGAAGAAGAAAACAATTGTATGTATGCATCCATCTGTTTTCAATTTTTTTTATGATCCTTGGCCTTGGGAGCAACAAGGGTTTTTTTCTTTCCGGTACAAAAAAACAGTTCACAACAACAAAAACAAGCATTTTGACTTTGTTGCTCCTGAGACCTAGACATCTCGTGTTCAGTTGATACTTTCTAGTTCAAGCATACAAAAAATCAGGCACAATAACTTACTGCATGTATATGGGGACAGTGTGAATGTATACCCTTAACTGTGTGAGTGTTATTCTGCTGCTGCGATGCAGATAGATCAAGCCGTGCTGAAACTTGCTAGAAAGAAAATAAATTTTATTAGACACAAACAACCATCGGCTCCTTGATCGTGTACTCGAGAATGTTTAGGCGTTTTATGCTAGTGGGGTATGCCGTGTGGCACACATGAACTATGAACATTAAAAAATAGAGCACAACCGACGATAGAAAAGAATACGGCGATTGAAATAAAAGTGAAGAGAGAGCCCACAATACATAGCAAGTTAAAAAGGTGCAAAGGGTTAATAATTAATTACGAGAAAGAAGAAGCCTTTCTTGCAAATAAAGCTCTGATCTGAGATCTGTGTTTTGATTTTCGGTTTGTGAAATTTTTCGCCCTAGGCCGAGATGGCCAAGTTTCAGTCATTTTAAAAAAATTCGGCCGAAATTTGACCAGAATTTGGCTGAAAGTTGACCATAATTTAACCAAAATCTATTTTTTTCGCCGGAAGATATTTTCTGCCTCAGGCCGAGATGGCCGAAATTCGGCTGAAATCCCTTTTTTCCGGCCGAAATTCAAAACACAAGATCTGACACCCAGTAATTACTGACATGAGAAAATTGTAACACTCCTCATTCCTGAAACAAGTAGAAGTATGTAAGCAAGGAATTTGGATGATGAACAGCGGGAGGTCAGACACGAGAAATAAGGCGGAAGTAATGAAACATAATATAAGGCTAGTCACAATGGGGAGGAACTTAGGAGTAACATCACACACTTCAATACAACTTTGCTTATGTGGCACATATTTAATGAAGAGAGAGGTGCTTGTGATAACTAGCTAAGTTATCGGAACATCACACACTCCAAGAAACAATGAGTCTATAACCTAATAAATACATCGTTGCATGACACTACATAGATGTTCCTACCCACTATGAATATAGTAACATAGTCTAGAGAAGTGTGTAAGTTACTAGCTTATGTTCTTGCCCATTGTGACCAGCCTAAGCTGGATCATGCACGCGTTGCCGACCCAGCCTCTTCGCTACCAGAAATTCTAGGCGGGCGCCAATTGATTGATGGAATGATTGTCCATGGTATTCCTCCCGTAATCGTCCTTGGTCAGAGCCTAAGGAGGAAGAAGAGAAGGCGCCCAGGCCCGGGTGCACGTGGAGAAGCGCGGAAGTGGGAGGAATGGCGATGGGGCGGCAAGGCGTGCTGCCGCTGCGGGGAACGAGCGGTTCCTTGGGATGGATGGCAGTTTTCCCTTACCGGGCCTTTGCGCGCATTCGGCCTCTGAACGGCCCGGTCAAGCAGGGCACGTTCAGCAGGGCGCGATGCAGTGAAAACGTTGGGCGCTGGATGGGGGAGTAACGGAACAATCTGGGTCGATTCTATGCTGAATCCGACGGCTGACAACGTCAAATCACTGTGGTGGCTCGTAGGTGGCTTTGTTATACTGTTTTGTAGTAATTCCTAAGTCTCACTTCATATGGAGTACTCCCTTCGTTCTAGGAGTAGTTTAGAACGAACCACACCTAGAGCCTGGGCGCTGTAACGATCTGATCAGTACTACGTGATGTGAAAACAGAAAATGGAACCTCAGCTGCTAAACAGTACTTGTATTGTAATTTTCCTTCATCTTTGATTGTAAATTTCCTTCACTAAAGAGGCAAGATCACCAGTACAGTAGTACTCGGCTAGGCAATTTTATGTAGCAGTTTTTGTTCTTGTAATAATGTAATCAATGTAGTGTAGATGCGGTAATTATGTTTTGCGAGGTTATGACTTGTACGATCTCTCTCGCAAAAAAAAATGACTTGTACGATCTGATAAACATACATATTTATAATGCATTGTTCTATTCTTGATGACTTCAATTCAATATTTTCGTGTATATTCCAATTGCTTTGCCCAAATATGTTTTGACTTCTCGCAAAAAAAAAGTCATCTGTTTTGACTAGCTCGTATGAATTTGATGAAAATGAGCTAATGCCGGAATACTGGTAGGAATAAAACCTAATAGTTTAAGAAGGCACTGCTTGGTGTTCCAGTACCTAAAAAACCATCCGAAACAATTTTGTAGTCAACTTCATTGCGCCAACCGTTACAATCATTTGGCCTGGCAGCACGTAATGTAGTGATTTAGAATCATGACACAATTTGCTTGTGTTTAGATGGCCTAATTAATCCCAGTTTATCTAGCGTTCATTTTTATGCTTCATGTCCACTGTTGGTGAGTACGCACATTCTATTATCTTTTCACACGATTGATTTCTTTATCTACATTATGTTACCTGTTTTTTACCCTCATTCAGACCATAAGAACCGAAGGTACGAGAGCGTTGTGCACCGAGTTGTTGTCAATGCTGACGATGATCCCTGCTTGTCAGTGGCAGCCGTTCAATGATTGATCTAAATCTCAGAAAATATGTACTGGCCCGAGCTTGTGAGCCTATAATAATTTTGAAAAATGAGAACACTTGTGCCAAGTCTAGGACTTGGTTCCACCACAAGTGCACTGCAAAATTTGTAACAAATACAACATGCTGATAAACTTGATAAATAAAGAGAAGAAAAAAAAGAGTGGTATATAATGTGATTTGTTTTAGTTCCAGAGAAACAGAATTTGTAACACATACAGCATGCTGACAAACTTGATTAATAAAGAAAAAACAAGATTGCATATAATATGATATGTTTCAGTTCGAGAGAAACTTTGGAGGACATATATTAGATGGATCTAGTGTGAGCTAATAGAAATTCCAGCCTATTTCCGAACAGTGATCCGAGTGGCAAGGAATTCACTGAAGCAATTAGAGGTAAGAAGAAGTAGAGAGGAAGAAAAAAAAGGCAAACAGAGAAAAAAATTGGCGGGGGGCGTTGCGAGAATCGAACTCGCGACCTCTCGCACCCAAAGCGAGAATCATACCACTAGACCAAACGCCCTTTGTTGGACTTAATTAAGGATATGTGCTATTAATTAACTAAACTTCCAGGTTAGGCTAAACTAGTGCAAGCGCCGCTAAACAAAATAGAAATGTCATGGAACTGCGCCTGAACAGTGAGTCTTATTTTCGGGTCTGTCATGTCGGTCGGAGCGCCGCTGCAGTGTGGTTACAGCGCGAGGTTGGGAGGATTTTGTGGGAGCGGTGTGTGAGAAGAGAATTTGAGCAACAACTTCGACCGTTTTACCCGTCTTCGATTGGCATATGGGAACCGTTGGTGAGTCCACAGAGCAGTTTAATCTTTGCTATGAACTGCTTAATTTCACATGACAAATCTTGGGATCCCTTGTATTTTGTTACTCAGTTCATTGATGGGCTTAAACCCGACGACATTTGTGTTGCTGTTCTGGTGCAACGTGTACGCGACGTCGATACCAATGTGGCTCTCGCTGGTTTGCAGGAAGAAGCGGTGGCGATGACCCGGAAAATGGTGACCCGGGTTGGAATCTTTTGTTATAGGCGTGCTCGTGGTCTTTGCTGCGCCTGCGGCGAGAAGTGGTCACGAGGTCACACTTTGTGGCCCTACTGTCCAACTTCATGTGGTGGAGGAGTTATTGATGCTCGACACAAGTTCTTGAAGCAGATTGTTGTGTCATTTCCCAAGTGGCACTCAGTGGAGAAGAACCACCTCAAACTGTTCAACTATGGTGGCATTGTCAAATGGCAAGGCATTGAGAAAACTTTTGGAGCTTTACAGGAATGTATGGCGAGCCCAAGTGGGCAGATAAGCATTTGATATGGCAGCGGCTTAGAGAACTTAAAGCAGTATGTGACATGCCTTGGATGGTAATAGGGGATCTCAATGATATCATGTACTCTTTTGAGAAGGATGGGGGTAACCCTAGACCAGCTCTATTTATGGCAGCTTTCAGAGATGCCCTTGAGAACTGTAATCTATCTGATCTTGGGTACTTCGGGGATAAATTCACATGGCACCGAGGACAGATTAGGGAATGTCTTGATAGGGCGGTCTCTAATGATGCATGGAATACTATGTTCCCAGCAGCAAGGGTCGAGCACCTGGAATACTGCAAGTCGGATCATCGCCCACTTGTTTTAAATCTTGAGGAGGAAGCAGCCCATGTGCACTCTGGGCCGGCTGTCCTTAGCTTCGAAGCACGGTGGCTTAAAGAGACAAATTCCAGGCAGGTTGAGGAGGAAGCGTGGCTGGGCCTTGGGCCGGAAGCTCAATTGGAAGGTCTAGTGGGGAAACTAACTAAGGTTCATAAGTCACTACATCATTGGGATAAAATAGTCCTCCGTAACTCTACAAAAAAAACTAAAAAGAGTGCAGCGGGAACTGGAAGCTGTTAGCAGGGACGTGTTGTCACCTGAAAATGTGACCCGACAGAAAGAACTCACTGAAAAACTAGAGAAATTATTGGAACAGGAAGAAATGCATTGGGCCCAACGTAGCAGAATTTACTGGCTGAAGTATGGCGACCGGAACAACTCCTAGTTCCACAATTTCGCTACAGCCCGCCGAATGAAAAACTGCATTAAAGGTTTGAAAGACGACCAGGGAGTATGGCGTGAGGGCACTGCTTACTTGAATCCTCTTATCTCTGATTGCTTTGCCGGATTGTTTACTACTAAGATTGATGAACCAGATCATGTCCTTATTAATAAAGTGATACCTCGAGTCACGGCAGAGATGAACGAAGAATTTCTGAAACCATATTCAGCCGAGGAGGTAAAGAAGGCCTTGTTCTGAATTGGTGACATGAAGGCGCTAGGTACGAATGGGCTTTGTGCAATATTTAAAAAAAATGTTGGCACATTATTGGGGATGTATTCACTACAGAGGTTCTCAAGGCTATTGATGAAAAAGTAATACTGGAATGATACGGCAATTGTCTTAATTCCAAAAGTTGACAAGTCGGTCCAGATTTCTCAATTTAGACCTATTAGCCTATGTAATGTTCTCTACAAAGTAGTATCAAATATGATCGCTTTGAGGCTAAAACTACATCTTGATGATATCATCTCTCCAGTACAAAGTGCTTTTGTCCCTGGTAGACTCATTACTGATAACATCTTGTTGGTATATGAAAGTATACATGCAATAAAAAATAGGAAGAAGGGAAAGATTAGTTACTGTGCTGTGAAGCTAGACATGCAAAAAGCATATGACAGGATAGAGTGGAAATTCCTTGAAAAAATGTTGATACAGTTAGGCTTCCATGGAGAGATAGTAATACTATTGATGGCATGTGTTACCTCAGTTAAATATAAATGCACATTCAGTGATCAAGAGACTGAAGGATTTATCCCTAGCAGAGGGCTCAGGCAAGGAGATCCCTTGTCACCTTATTTGTTCTTGATATGTGCCAAAGGTTTATCTAGAGCACTAGCTCAACAGGAGGAGGTTCGTGCCATTGAAGGTGTCCGGGTGTGCAGAAATGCACCATTAGTTTCACATTTATTATTTGCTGATGATTCCCTTATCTTTATGAAAGCAGACATGGTTAATGCAACCTCGTTGAGGCGGGTGTTGGATGAATATTGTGCAAGTTCAGGCCAGATGGTAAGTGTGGGGAAAAGTGGTATTTTTTCGGTCTTAATGTGAAAGTGGATATGAAAGCTCAGATTTGCAATGAACTAAATATCATGACCGAGGCTATTTCTGACAAATACTTGGGATTACCATCCATGGTAGGTCTTGACAAAAGTGATAGCTTTGAATATCTGGTTGAAAGAATTATTGATAGGCTCAAAGGATGGAAAGAGAAAAAAAATTCTATGGTTGGGAAGGAAATTCTTCTAAAAGCCATTATCCAATCCATTCCAGTGTTTGCAATGGCAGTTTTCAAAATCCCAAAGAAAGTGTGTAAGGATATTACTAACGCAATGTCAGCTTTCTGGTGGGGTGACACTGAAGAACAAAAAAAGATGCACTGGTTTGCATGGTGGAGGATGTACCTCCCAAAAATTAAGGGGGTATGGGATTCCGAGATCTACATGCGTTCAACCTGGCCATGTTAGTGGAGCAGAGCTGGAGGTTGATAACACACCCAGAAACCTTGTGAGCACAAGTTCTCAAAGCGAAGTATTATCCGGATGGTAATCTACTAAATGCAAGTCCTAGGAAGGGCTCATCATTTACGTGGCAGAGTATCATTGCGGGTCTTCAAATCTTCAAAACAGGTCATATATGGTAAGTTGGGACGGGCGAAAGGATAAAGATTTGGATGGATCACTGGATTCCTCAAGGGACTTCAAGGAAGGTAATTACACCCCGTGGTAATACCCTTCTGTCTACTGTGAATGTAATTATCAACCCAGAAACTGGAGGATGGGATGAAGATTTGGTACGAGACATTTTCTTCAGTATTGATGCATATCGAATTCTCAAAATTCCATTATCCTTTCACAAACAGGAAGATTTTATGGCGTGGCATGCCACAAAGAGTTATTGTTTCTCAGTCAGATCAGCGTATTACATAGAATGGGAACACCAGTTTGGGTCGAGGATGAGGAGAGAGCCAGCAGAAACTTCATCACATAACCCTGTTTGGGAGATCCTATGGAAGCTGCAAGTTTCGAGCAAGATAAAAATCTTTGTATGGCGTGCCCTACAAGGAATCATACCTGGGGTTGGTGTCTTGAGGAATAGACACATTAGAGTATCTCCAGAATGTCTGATCTATCATTCAGGGCTGGAAGACATACGTCATCTCACCTTCACATGTGCATGGGCACAACAAGTATGGAAATCCCTGGGGCTAGATGATCTCATTGATTCTGCTCTTCTCACAGATCGCTCGGGTTCAGTCATATTGGAAGAACTACTCATGTTTCTGATGAAGAAATCTCCGGTCTTGGGACAACTCAGGCTCCAAGAAACCATTGTTGTGGGAGCATGGTACATATGGCGGGAACATCGTGAGGTCGTTGATGCCGCTTGAAGCTACGTCGGTATTTCCCCAAAGAGGAAGGGATGATGCAGCACAACGGTGGTAGGTATTTCCCTCAGATATGAAACCAAGGTTATCTGATACGTCTCCATCGTATCTACTTTTCCAAACACTTTTGACCTTGTTTTGGACTCTAACTTGCATGATTTGAATGGAACTAACCCGGACTGGCGCTGTTTTCAGCAGAATTGCCATGGTGTTATTTTTGTGCAGAAATAAAAGTTCTCGAAATGACCTGGAAATTTACGGAGAGACGTTTTGGAATTTATAAAAAAATACTAGCGAAAGAATCAATACCAGGGGGCCCACAGCATGTCCACGAGGGTGCAGGGCGAGCTCCCCTAGGGCGCGCCCCCTGCCTCGTGGGCCCCCTGAGCCTCCACCAACCTCAACTCCAACTCTATATATTCACGTTCGGGGAGAAAAAACAGGGAGAAGGATTCATCGTGTTTTACGATACAGAGCCGCCGCCAAGCCCTAATCTCTCTCAGGAAGGCTGATCGAGAGTTCGTTCGAGGCTCCGGAGAGGGGAATCCGTTGTTGTCATCATCAACCACCCTCCATCACCAATTTCATGATGCTCACCGCCGTGCATGAGTAATTCCATCGTAGGCTTGCTGGACGATGATGGGTTGGATGAGATTTATCATGTAATCGAGTTAGTTTTGTTAGGGTTTGATCCCTAGTATCCATTACGTTCTGAGATTAATGTTGCTATGACTTTGCTATGCTTAATGCTTGTCACTAGGGCCCGAGTGCCATGATTTCAGATCTGAGCCTATTATGTTTTCATGAATATATGTGAGTTCTAGATCCTATTTTGCAAGTCAATAGTCACCTACTATGTGTTATGATCCGGTAATCCCGAAGTGACAATAATCGGGACCAATCTCAATGATGACTATAGTTTGAGGAATTCATGTATTCACTAAGTGTTAATGCTTTGTTCCGATACTCAATTAAAAGGAGGCCTTAATATCCCTTAGTTTCCAATAGGACCTCGCTGCCACAGGAGGGTAGGACAAATGATGTCATGCAAGTTCTTTTCCATAAGATGACTATATTCAAAATACATGCCTACATTACATTGATGAACTGGAGCTAGTTCAGTGTCACCCTACATTATAACTGTTGCATGAGGAATCACATCCGACATAATTATCCATCACTGATCCATTGCCTACAAGCTTTTCACATATTGATCTTTGCTTAGTTACTTTTCCGTTGCCACTGTTACAATTACTACAAATCTGCTACTGTTACTTTCGCCACTGTTACCGTTATTTCCATACTACTTTGCTACTAAATACTTTGCTGAAGATATTAAGTCTTTCAGGTGTGGTTGAATTGACAACTCAACTGCTAATACTTGAGAATATTCTTTGGCTCCTCTTTTGTCGAATCAATAAATTTGGGTTGAATACTCTACCCTCAAAAACTGTTGTGATCACCTATACTTGTGGGTTATCATTATCGAACCAGTAGGAGAACCAAGCAACACAACGTAAATAGCCCCTGCCCACAAATAACAACACCTCGCAACCCGACGTGTTAAACAGGTTGTTAATCCCTTTCGGGTAACGGTGCCAGAAATTGGCATGCGGACGGGAATAAGTTGTAAATATTGATAGATCAAACCCGAACAAAATAAATAAAGATAAATTGCAGCAAGGTATTTTTGGTTTTTTGGTTTAATAGATCTAAAAATAAAAGCAAATAAAAGTAGTTCGCAAAGGCAAATAATATGAGAAAGAGACCTAGGGGCCGTAGGTTTCACTAGTTGCTTCTCTCAAGGAAAATAGCAAACGACACTACTGGAATCAGAGTCAACCAGCCCTTTGCCGTTAGCTGGCTGAAGGTAAAGAATGTCTTTGCCATCAGTTTGAAGAAAGCTGACGGCAAAGGTCATGTTTGTCATCGGCCAGCTCTTTGCTGTCCGCTAGCAGATGGAAAACAGATTTGGTGGCCCACTAGCGAAGACCACCTAACGACCACTTTTGTTGCCGTCCGAGAGCAACGTCGCCCCCGCCACCCCGGCGAGCCCCTCCTCCGCCCCACACCACCCCCCTCACCACGTCGCCCCGCCCCGCCCCTGTGCCCGAGCCGCGGCGCCCCCCTCCTCCAGCTCAGCACCGTCCTTCCCCCTCCTTCGCCGCCGCCGGGTACCACCCCCTCTTCCAAGATGTCGAAGCGAGGTATGGCGACAAATTCCCCCTTCCTCCATTTCTTTCTAGCATGATTTGTTCCTGTTCTTGGTGCGAATTTGGTGGTGGTTTAGGTTTGTCGGTGGTTCATATGTGGTGTAGAAGATGCTTAGGAATGGAGTTGTACTAGTGTTTTTAGTATCAGTTAGGCAGAAACAACAAAGTTTGAATTCAGATTCTATTAAGTGAATAAGGACAAAGTGACTAGCTGTTAAATTCATGTTGTATATTGTGAACTGGGATTGTTACAGAATATTGAGTGTGAATCACTTGTGTTTTGCGTACTGTGATCATTGTAGCATGGTAATCTTGCTCATATAGTTAGTTTACAACTATGATGATAATTTGAAAGAAAGATCTTGCTTCCTTGTTTAAACTACAGAGACCAGTCCCAGATGATAATTTTACCGGGTTATGGTGATACACTTTTTGTTTTAGTGAATCCCATGCCTAATTTTAGTGAGAGTCTGAAGAAGCAAGCAACCGGAAAAATTTGCCACTTTGTATTGTTGATTTCTGCTCAAGTGTTCAGTTCTGGGCCGTAGTTTAGTTTAGTTGATATGCTTCGCCACCAGCACCTTCTTGCAATGACATGCTCACAAATTGATCTATTTTTCCATCTTCTCTCAAGGCCGGTTCAGTTGTAGGCAATAGTTTCCATTTAGTTGTCTTCAAGTTCAGTTCTGGGCAAGATTTTGCAATTCGGTTTAGTTCAGTTAGGGGCAACAGCTGCCATTTAGTAAAATTTAGAATTATGCACATGCAAAGGTTGCCATTTTGTGGAACATTCAAGTAAATATGCACAATTTGGAACTTAATAATTCTTGGTCAATATTACTGCATTTATCCTCTAATGATTTATTGGTGATGACAACAATATTACTGCTAATGTACCTATGATCAATTTGTCTATGATCAATTTGAAACATGAGCATTACTAATTAGTCTCTTCTTCTGCTTATCAGAGATGGGGGGAGGCCGCCACCGCAGGCTGCGCTCTGCCACACTGAAGTACGAGTTGGATGCTTTCGAGTTCTTCACTATCATACTTAAGAATTCCTCCGGGAGGCAGGTATATAAAAGGAGAGATCTCCCCTTCACCCATCTCTTTATGATAACTCTGTTGTTTGCGACATCACTCCTTGACCCACGCTGCAGAGGATGCCTGACACTTTTATGAAGATGTTGGACGACCATCGGCCAAGGAATGTGAAGCTACGACAGGCCGACAGCGGGCTTCGCAGGCATTGGGACATGGAGTTGGTGATCAGGTACGGCCACATGTACCTGTGTCATGGCTGGGAGCAGTTCTACCATGCCTACGACCTGCGGCACGGGTACTTCCTTCTCTTCAGGTACGACGGCGACGCCATGCTCACCATGAAGGTGTTCAACACGACTATGTGTCGCATGCACTACCAGGACGAAGATGATGCCAGTACGTTCTGCCTCTTCTTCCTCTACATTTAGCTTTGTCTCACATCGATTGTTAACGGTCATTATTGCATTTGCTCATCCAATGGGAGCAGCAGCAGCGACTCTGGCTACAGCCAAAGCAGCAGCGACTCTGGCTGCAGCAAAAGCAGCAGCGACAATGATCCGGAATGGATTGGGGAAGAATATGAGCATAGTGGGGATGAGGAGATGCAGACTGACGATGGGCAACAGATGGTGGTGGCTGAGGATGACCTAGCGATGGTTGTGGCTGACGATGGGCAAGAGATGGTGGTGGCTGAGGATGACCTTGCGATTGTGCTGCCTGAAGATGGCCTCGCGATGGTGGTGGTGCCTAACAATGACCTCGCTATGGTGGTGGCACCGGCGATCCCACAGCCGGGCGACATGACCATGCCAATTGTGGTAGAAGACTACATCCCACTACCTCCACCGCCTTGCTGCTCTTGGCGCATTAGGATGAGGAAGGAGAAGGAGAAGAGGAAGGAGGAGTGAACTATGTCAAGTATGTCAGATCTCAAAAATGATATATATATATATATATATATATATATATATATATATATATATATATATATATATATATATATATATAGCCTGTCTATTCTGATAATATTATCAGAATAGTTATTCTGATAACACTTCCGTACTGCATGCTCAATGCGAGAGCACTGCACTTTCTTTAACAAGAGCACTGCATTACAGAGACTAGTGAACTTCGTGTCGGAAAAAACTGTGCGTAGTGTTTTTTCGGTACTGTTTTTGCTCTATTTTTTTAAACGTTTATCGGAACGAGGCGTGTAATATACTGTTGGAAAGCTACGGATTAGGCGCAACTTCGCCATGTTGAACACTTTTCGAGATTCCTCACGGTTTAAGCGCAGTTTTGAAAATGGTGCGGCCCACAACAAGTGGCAGCGAGCGTTTTTTCGCATTTTTTCTAAACCGCTCGTCAGAATGAAGCAAATGATACACCGTTGGATAGATATCATCGAGGTGCATCTTTTTCATATGTATTTCTTTCTCTAATTCATTACGGTTTAAGAGCAGTTTCAAATTTACTAAATCGCGGAATTCTGTTTTTCAAAAAAAAAACAAATTTTCGGTACTGTTTTCGCTCTAGTTTTTTAACTGTTTGTCGAAATGAGGCGTGTAATATGTCGTTGGAAAGCTATGGATAAGGCACAACTTTCATATGTAGAAATGGTTTTGAGATTCTTTACGGTTTTTAGTTAATTTTGAAAATCGTGCGGCTGATGAGAGAGGCAGCGGCCGTTTTTCGCGAATTTTTTACAAACCGCTGGTTGGAATGATTCAAACAATACGCCATTGGAAAGATATCGACGAGCCACAACTTTTTCATGTAGAACACTCTCTTTAATTCTTTACGGTTTAAGAGCAATTTCGATTTTACGGAAATGCGGACACTCTGTTTTTCGCGACACCTAAATCGATGCGGGTACTTCATCCGACTGAAAACCGCACTGCTTTGGACGAAAAGCCACACTGCATCAGACGGGTAAGAGAACTGCATGGTTTCTTTTATTCAAACGCAAATTTTTCAAGGACGAGAAAGTAGAGTGCACTTCACATCTGGTGTAAATGAACCTCAACACTACCAAGAAGTGAACCGCATTACTTTTCTTCGCTTTCGTAACAAATTTTTTGCACTTACGAGATGAACAACATCATACGGCCGACCGCACTGTTTCAGAATGAAAACCGCACTGCATCGGACTTGCAAGCGAGCTGCATAATTTCTTTTGTCGGACGTTATTTTTCTCATATGAGTTTTTGTTGTCTTTTTTTAACTTTTTTTATGAACGAGAGTGGACCGCAGGGCAAGTGAACCACATCATATATCAAAGTGAACCACATTACCATCTTATTGTTTCGCTAAATATTTCACACTTTCTTGTTAGGTGAAAACCGCACTGCATCAGACCAAAGAGTCATGCATCAGACAAGCAAGTGAACCATTCAGTTGAGGCTAGTGAACCTCAAAGTGTTTTTTATAAATGTTTCACGACTACATAGTCGATGCTATCGAATTGCATTAAATTTTCTGTCTTTCTTCAGAAACAAAATGTCAATGAATATGCACTGCATGCAATAACCGCACGCCCATAGATGATGAACTGCATCCATCGAGCGAGTGGCACGTACTGCACAAATACATTGTGGTCACCAGAGTTCACAACCACTAGTAAATTGGACAAACAGACGCTTATGAAGAACACACACAAAATCTAAACTGCAATGGGGACCCAAGCTAACCTCCTTGCACAAAGCAAGCAATAAATATGAAGAAAAAAACTGCATGGCTGATTCATCCACAAGCGAACAACATGATTACAGATTTGTCGGACTTAACGCGCACATGAGCTCTTCGTGTGAGCACTGCACGCACTACCTTCCCGGACATCACCGACGCGCCTGCCGTACTACACGCGCACACGAGCAGGCCGGCGAGCTGGCGTGGCTGAAGCAGTGGTCTGTGGCTGGAGGCATGTAGGTGGGCTAGGGGGCTGCTGCGGCCCATGGGATGCATGCACGCGAGGCTGGAGACAACGAGGCAGGCGCTGCCCTCGATCCCGTCGAGCAACAGGGCGTCGGTGACGATGACCCTCGCCGGATCAGGGCGAGGTGACTCACGGGGGAGAGGATCCAGGTACGGGGAGGCGAGGCATGGGCCCGACCGCTCGAAGCGGAGGCAGCAACATGAGTTGAGGCGACCGTTGGATGTGCTCGATGGTGGGTGCGCTCCCAGTCGGGGAGTAGGCCATTGCTACCAGATCTAGGAGAAGGAAGGAGGCTCACGGTCGTGAGTGCCCGGATCCCAGCCCGGATCGACCGGTATAGCATGAACGACGGGGAGGAAGGGGCGCCATGGCGGTAGAGGTCCTGGCGGCATGCCCTGGATCTGATGGAAAGGCGGGGGGAGAAGGAAGGTATGGCACGGGTCAGGGAACCAGCAGCCCATGGTGGCCGGCGGCGGAGGAAGGTTGGAGAAGGCGGGGTCAGGGGGCTGTTGGTGGGGAACAAGGTGGAGGTGTTGGGTCGGGGATGGGTGGGGTGGGGGGAAGAACGGATGAGGCGTTGGTTGGGGTGGGCCGTTCCGTTCGGGTGGACGCACTGTTATCAGAATAAGAAATTTGTGTGTAGAATAAGAGTCTTAAGGGTGTTAACATAATAGACCCACCCTATATATATGTACATAAACACTATTCTGATCACGAGATCAGAATAATATTCTGATCACAACATGAACTTCCCGAGTAACGCGCCTGACCTTCCCCGAGTACTAGGTTGAACTTCAGCTAAAAGGTGTCCAAATGGGGCTTGCGATATACCGTTGGATAGCTATGGACATCAGTATCATGACCCAAGTTAAATATTTGGCAAAATGGTAAGCGGTTTAAGAGCAGTTTTGAGAACCGTTTTTTCTTCATACAAAAAACGTGAATCGTATTTTGATCGCATTTTTAAACCATTTATCGGAACGAGGCAAATAATATTGCGTTGGAAAGCTACTGCAAAACCGCTCCTTCCATATGTTGAAAGTTTTCTCTAATTCCCTACGATTAAAGAGTAATTCGGAAAATCGTAGAATTTCGCAAACCAAACAGCCGAGTTCGTATTTTTGATGCCATTTCTAAACGGCCAATCCAATTGAGGCAAATAATATGGCGTTGGAAAGCTTATGAAAATGAGCTACTTTTTCATGTTAAAAGTTTTCTCTTATTTTGAACAGTTTAAAAGTAATTTAGAAAACAGTACAACTTCCACCGAGTTCGTATTTTTGAGCTAATTTTTTAACCGTACGTTCAAATGCAGCAAATGATATGGCGTTGGAAAGCTTGAAGAAATGCAAAACATTTTGTATATATTATTTCTCCTAATTCATTACGGTTTTATGTTAGTTTTGAGAATGGCTAAAACGTATTTTTTGCTGTAATTTATACAAACTTTATAGGAATGGGGCAAATAATATACCGCTGAAAAGCTACGAAAAATGCAAAAAAAATTCATGTTGATGGTTTTCTATGATTCCTAGCCGTTTTCAAGTAATTACGAAAATGGCGAGATCATTCGTTCTGCCTTTGTCGCGAAACAGATTTTTCAAAAATGCACCGTGTGAAGAATCTGAACTTCTCGTCGCGTGTACCTGAACTTCACTCTGCTTTTTCACGTGCTTTTTTTGCTCGTAGATCTCCATCCACTGCTTGTAGCTCTCCATCCACTTATTGAAATTGAGCAAGTGATATGCCGATGGAAAGCTGATGTGAACATGCAACTTTCCCGTGTTGATCGTTTCTTCGTACTCGCGACGATTTTAAAAGTTTTTCATCTCAAATTCATTCACTATAGTAGTCGAACTTCCTCTTGTTTTCACATTGAACTTCTGTGGCATATTTTCGTTTGTAATTTTCTTATCCATTTTGCCAGTGTTACAAAAATGATATTCTTGTTGTACAAACTTCTCTCACAATATTTTTTTAACTTTCTCTGACCGAGGACTTTAACTTACACAAATGATTTTCCTACCGTTTTGAAATAAATTAGAAAATGATGAGATCATGATTTCTGCCTTCATCACGAATGAAAATGCACTGTGTGAAGTAGTTGAACTTCTCGGGCATGTCTGTTTGAATTTCACTCTGTTTTTTACGTGCTGTTTTTTGCACTGCGTGAAGTAGTTGAACTTCTGGGGCAAGTCTGTCTGAACTTCACTCTGTTTCACTTTATTGTATTTTTCTTATATGAAATACGCACCATGTAGTACGTGAACTTCCCGCTGTTCTCACTTTGAACTTCTCTCTGGTTTGAGATAATTATTCTAAAACACAAAAAATAACATTTTTTATGTATTTTGGACATCTAAATACATGGTGAACCTCTCTCACACGATTTTTTTAACTTTTTCTCACTGAGTACTTGAACTTCTAGCAACCATTTTTTTCGTTTATGAGTTGTTTTTAAAACTACAAAAAATGGCGTTGTGTTTTTTATTTTTTGAACAGGTAAATCCTAGGTTTTAATAAACTCCGAACTTCTATGTTATTTCAATTTGAACTTCACCTTTTCATATTTTGAGTAAAGAATCGTATTCGATTTTTATACGGAAAAATCAAACATGGAAATACGAGGTGAACCTCTCTCGCAAGAATTTTTGAACTTCCCTGGACAGAGCACTTGAACTTCTTTCAACAAACCTTTTATGCTTTTATTTTTCTATATTTTTATTCTCACCTGAAATGCATTCCTTGCAGTACTTGAACCTCTCGCTGTTTTCACTATGAAATTCTATCACATTTCTGTGTACATGTTGAATTACACACAATTGAAGGTCGAACGTCATTTTTTGCCATTTTAGAACATGTAATTAGAGGTCGAACGTCCCGCAATATAAATTCTGAACCGTGCACGGAGGTGCACGTGAACTTCTTGCAACAAACCAGAGTTTTTATATACTTCGAACTTCTCTATTATTTTAATTTCAACTTCTTAGTCATATTCTTAGAAAGAAAATATCTTTTTAAATAAACATCAAACATTTTTTTAAATTGAACCTCATATTTTTATTTTTCCTAGAAATGGAAAGAATTTGAGTCTTCAGTAAACATCAAACTACACCTTTTATTTTAATTTGAACTTCTTTAATTTTATTCTTTAGTAATGAAAGAACTACTTCTTTTGATTTTTAAATAAACATCGAGTCTCACTATTTTGTTTTTCATTTTTTGAACTTCATTGTTAGTTCTTTAATATTAAGGGATATTTGAGTACTTTAATAATGGTAAAATCCTTGTTTCTAGTAACGAGGAAAAATCTGAGTTTTTATAATCTTCGAACTTCTCTCGTATTTTAATTCGAACTTCTTGGTTTTCTTGTTAGGAAACATAGGTTTTTAATAAACATCAGACAAAAAAAATTAATATTGAACTTCATACTTTTATTTTTCTTAGAAACGGAAAGACTTTGAATCCAATTTTTATAATTTTTGAAATGATCAATTTTTTAATTTGAACTTCTAGGATTTTTAGAAATGGAGAAATACCATTTTTTTAATTAAAAAATTGAACTTCTCTTACTTTGACCTTCCTGGGATGTTTTTAAAGTTTTAAGTTTTCGGCGTATTATTTGAAAATGGAAAATCCATGGAAATATTTTTTGTACAAACATATATGTCACTTTTTTTATTTTCTATTTTTTCTGAACTCTCCAATTTATTAAATTTCAAAATTAACATTTTTCTTGCTGAGGCAAGTTTTCTTCTTGGTATATAAACATCAAATTGTTCTGTTATTTTAATTTGAACCTGTTCATTTTATCCTTATAGTAAGGGCAAAATATATGTGTTTTTTCATAAAAGTTGAATAGTCCGAACTTCACGTTTTCTTGTTTTTGAACTTCATTTCTTTAAAAAAATTGGTTAAATTCTATCTTTCAAATGAAGCTTTTGTTTCTCATTCAAACTTCACTGGTAATTTTTTTCACTTTCGATGTTACTTGCCGGCGAAATTGTTTTTTTGTGTGTGAAGTTTTTAGTGCTTTTGACCTCCCCATCTTTTTAGATATGAACTTCAACTTGTTTTTTTTAACAATTTTGATTTTCCATACATCCCTATTTCATGTCTCCACACTATTTTTTTATTAAACGATCTTTTGAACTATGTTTTTCTAAATGCATGAATTGCTCGACAACATCCTTTGAACTTGGGATTCTATTTTCTGAAACATCTTTTTTGTTTGGCTAGTTGGGTTTTGGTAGTAACTCCCGTAAGATCAACACCTATTTCCCGCAAAAAAAGATCAACACCTATCAATTGAAAAAAAAATTAATTAGCGCACTGTCCATAGAATGAAAGTAGCACTAGCAGTACCAACGTATGTTTTTCTACAAACAAATAGTAATTTTTATACACAAAGCCATGCATGTTATTACACCACGCCTTTTGGTCCTCATCTCTCCATCTTATCTCCTAGAAGTAACCACCACCACCATACGTTTTATTCCTCGTCCTCTCTCCTCTCTGTAACTTTTCTCTACCCCACTCATACAGAAGCTAGCAACTGGATGCAGCAACCCAAGCTACAAAAGTTCAGGCTCACTTCGTGTGCAGGCACCCGGTAGATCATGGCCAGACCAGCTCGGGGAGGCTGCACTTGGGAGGAGCTTGGTGACACGGGGCACCAGCGGCGTGGTCCTCTCGACATGTATACCCTGTACTCGTTGTACTGCTGGACGTCGTGGCTCGGCATCTCGCAGTGACGTGAACACGAAGGTGACCGTACCTTGCAAGCGAAATTGAACTTTCACTTGGCAGGCCAGCGGATGTGGACTGGAATGATGATGCGCCGCGGAGATGGCTGTGCAGGCCGTGGAGGCCCTCTCCATGAGGCGGTGGCCTGCATCCCCTCTGGATGAGGGCAATTTTCTCAACCTGCTACTTGCTATTTTACTTCAGTCTGGCCTGCTACTTCTTCATAGTCTGACCTTCTATGAAGACCTCGACGCTGAGGATGTAGCCAGCCTCGAACACAACTACTGTGTCAGGATGACCTCAATGCAGATGGACCGATGGCACCACGAGTAAAAAAAGAACAGCAAGGAGAGATAGATGCCCGCACAGACTGCTCGCACTCTGTTTCGCGTGTGCCCGGTTTGAACTTCTTTAGCTACACACTGACATCAGACTTGCCCTAGGATCAGAATTGATTTCTTTGAACTTTTACCATCAGAATCTCTGAACTTCAGTACTTCTCATTTGTTCTATCTCAATCTTATTCTGCTGTAAATTGGAGTCACAACGCCGCCATGTTCAGTACACCTCGCGACTGAAACTGGCACTTGGGGTTCTTTTCGGGACGCACACGGAACACCAGAATCATGCAAGAATTCATACAGAGAAAAATAGGTAGGGACGGACGCCGGAGAGATGTAGCGCAGAGGACCGTGCGCGTTCGTCCGCGTCAAGGAAGGTTGAGCCGAGGAGGAGCAGCAATGGCGGGGAAATCCCACACGGGGAGTAGCCGCCTTGGTGGGGAGGCCAGCCCGAGGAGAAGCTTCCGTGGATCAGCAACAGTTGTCGGAGCCGTCGCCGGGGAAGAGCCGCGGTGGTAGAGGGAGCAGCCAGGGATCCTGTTGGTGGGAGGCGATGGCGCAGGATCCTGATGGGGACAGCGACGGTGCTGGTTCCTGGAGGTGGGCTGCGACGATGGCGGGCCACGGGGTGCCGATGAAGGCAGGGATCCCGAGTGGTTGGCAGCGATGACTCTTGGTGCAGGGTGTTCCCGCGTAGACAGGGCAGGAGGCGCCTGGCCAGGCAACCCACAGTGGAGAGAGGTCAGGCGGTAGTAGGCGACGGCGAGAGCGGTCCCGTGGCCGGATCCGGAGGGGGGAGGCAGCGCGGCGCCGGAGGCGGGTGCGGCGCGGTCGCCGGTTTTGGGGGCGGGGACGGTGGACGCGGGTTGGGGAAGAAGGTGCACGGGGGAGTGTTTCTTTCTGAATCTCAAAAAAATCTCCATCGCGCCCTTATAGGCTGAACGTGACCCAAATAACTATTCTGATCCCAGGATCAGAATAGTGCTACTATATATATATACTTAGCTTTGTTTCCTCTAAAATGACATAAGTTAGCTCTAATATGCTAAGTTATCTCTAATATGCTTAGTTTCCTAGGTTTGCTCAATAATGGCATACACTTGGCTTACTTGTGTAAAAAATGGCATAATTATGCTTAGTTAACTCAAAAGTGGCATAATTAGTTAAGTTAGCTCCAAAATGACCCATTTATACTAGGTTAGCTCCAATATGATCCATTTTACTTAGGTTAGCTCCAAAATGACCAAGTTTACCTGGGTTAGCTCCAATATAATCCATTTTAGCTAGGTTAGCTCCAAAATGACCAAGTTTACCTAGGTTCGCTCCAAAATGACCAAGTTTACCGACATTAGCTCCAATATTTAGCCTATTTAGTCCACAAATGACATAATAAGATGAAGAAAAACAAGGAAGAGGAAGAAAAGAAGGAATAGGAAGAAAAGAAGAAGAAGTTCTTCTTCTTCTTCTCCTTCTTCTCCTCCTTCTTCGTCTTCTTCTTATTTTCCTCCTCTTACTTGTTTTTATTCGCAAATGGCATAATAACCTTGCTAACCTCATAAATGTCATGTACTTAGCTTGTTGTCCTCTAAAATGACACAATACGCTTAGTTAGGTAAAAATTGGCATAATTAGCTAGGTAAGCTCAAAAATGGCATTTTTCTTCTTATTTAGCCTATTTAGTCCATTTATGACATAATTTAGCCTATTTAGTCCACAAATGATATAATAAGATGAAGAAGATCAAGGAAGAGGAAGAAAAGAATGAATAGGAAGAAGAAGAAGAAGAAGAAGAAGAAGAAGAAGAAGAAGAAGAAGCAGAAAAGTTTCTTCTTCTTCTTCTTCTTATAGTTTTCTTCTTCTTCTCCAAAATGAAGTTAGCTCTAAGTTAGCTCTAATATGCTTAGTTACCTAGGTTAGTTCACTCAAAAATGGCATAATTAGATAGGTTAGCCCCATTTTACCTAAGTATGCTAACTTCTCCTTCTTCCTCTTCTTCTTCTTCATCTTCTTCTTCTTCTTCTTCTTCTTCTTCTTCTTCTTCTTCTGATTCTGATTCTAGTCTTCTTCTTCTAACTTCCTTGTTTCCCATTTTGCAGATTTAATTCACTATATGGAAGCTTGCATGGATGGAGTGCTTGTTTCCCTGTTCTTCTTTTCGTTTGTATCGATGAAAAATGTGGAACTTGTTATATGGATGCATGGAACAATGTGTTGGATGAACATTGTGATATTACTGTAACATGTATAGATGGAACTGTGTTTATTATGTATGTATGTTGTATTGGGGAAGGTAGCAGAATTTTAAAATTTTCTACGAATCACCAAGATCAATCTATGGAGTCATCTAGCAATGAGGGAGAGGGGAGTGCATCTACATACCCTTGTAGATCGCGAGTGGAAGCATTCAAGAGAACGGGGTTGATGGAGTCGTACTCGTCGTGATCCAAATCACCGATGACCTAGCGCCGAACGGACGACACCTCCGCGTTCAACAAACGTACGGTTGGGAAGACGTCTCCTCCAACTTGATCCAGCAAGGGGGAAGGAGAGGTTGATGGAGATCTAGCATCACGACGGCGTGGTGGTGGAAGCAACGGTGATCTCGGCACGTCTTCGCCAAGCTCAGCGAGAGGGAGAGGTGTCACGGGAGGGAGAGGGATGCACCAGGGGCTATGGTGCGGCTGCCCTCCCTCCCCCCACTATATATAGGACCCCTAGGTGGCGCCGGCCCTAGGAGATGAGATCTCCAAGGGGGGGCGGCGGCCAAGGGGGTGGAGTGCCCCCCAAGCCAAGTGGGGCGCCCCCCACCCCTAGGGTTTCCAACCCTAGGCGCAGGGGGAGGCCCATGGGGGGCGCACCAGCCCACTAGGGGCTGGTTCCCCTCCCACTTCAGCCCATGGGGCCCTCCGGGATAGGTGGCCCCACCCGGTGGACCCCCGGGACCCTTCCGATGGTCCCGGTACAATACCGATTACACCCGCAACTTTCCCAATGGCCGAAACTTGACTTCCTATATATAAATCTTCACCTTCGGACCAATCCGGAACTCCTCGTGACGTACGGGATCTCATCCGAGACTCCGAACAACTTTCGGGTTACCGTATACTAATATCTCAACAACCCTAGCGTCACCGAACCTTAAGTGTGTAGACCCTACGGGTTCGGGAGACACGCAGACATGACCGAGACGACTCTCCGGTCAATAACCAACAGCGGGGTCTGGATACCCATGTTGGCTCCCACATGCTCCTTGATGATCTCATCGGATGAACCATGATGTCGAGGATTCAATCAATCCCGTATACAATTCCCTTTGTCAATCGGTACGTTACTTGTCCGAGACTCGATCATAGGTATCCCAATACCTCGTTCAATCTCGTTGCCGGCAAGTCACTTTACTCGTACCGTAATGCATGATCTCGTGATCAACCACTTGGTCACATTGAGCTCATTATGATTATGCATTACCGAGCGGGCCCAGAGATACCTCTCCGTCATACGGAGTGACAAATCCCAGTCTCGATTCGTGCCAACCCAACAGACACTTTTGGAGATACCCGTAGTGCACCTTTATAGTCACCCAGTTACGTTGTGACGTTTGGCACACCCAAAGCACTCCTACGGTATCCGGGAGTTGCACAATCTCATGGTCTAAGGAAATGATACTTGACATTTGGAAAAGCTATAGCAAACGAACTACACGATCTTTAAGCTATGCTTAGGATTGGGTCTTGTCCATCACATCATTCTCCTAATGATGTGATCCCGTTATCAATGACATCCAATGTCCATAGTTAGGAAACCATGACTATCTTTTGATCAACGAGCTAGTCAACTAGAGGCTCACTAGGGACGTGTTGTGGTCTATGTATTCACACATGTATTACGATTTCCAGATAACACAATTATAGCATGAACAATAGACAATTATCATGAACAAGGAAATATAATAATAACCATTTTATTATTGCCTCTAGGGCATATTTCCAACAGTCTCGCACTTGCACTAGAGTCAATAATCTAGCTACATTCTGATGAATCGAACACCCATACAGTTTTGGTGTTGATCATGTTTTGCTCTAGGGAGAGGTTTAGTCAACGGATCTGCCACATTCAGGTCCGTATGTACTTTACAAATATCCATGTCTCCATTTTGAACACATTCACGAATGGAGTTGAAGCGACACTTGATATGCCTGGTCTTCCTGTGAAACCTGGGCTCCTTGACAAGGGCAATAGCTCCAGTGTTGTCACAGAAGAGAGTCATCGGGCCCGACGCATTGGGAATGACTCCTAGGTCGGTAATGAACTCCTTCACCCAGATTGCTTCTTGTGCTGCCTCCGAGGCTGCCATGTACTCCGCTTCACATGTAGATCCCGCCACAACGCTTTGCTTACAACTGCACCAGCTTACTGACCCACCATTCAAAATATACACGTATCCGGTTTGTGACTTAGAGTCATCCAGATCTGTGTCGAAGCTAGCATCGACGTAACCCTTTACGACGAGCTCTTCGTCACCTCCATAAACGAGAAAACATATCCTTAGTCCTCTTCAGGTACTTCAAGATATTCTTGACCGCTATCCAGCGTTCCATGCCGGGATTACTTTGGTACCTTCCTACCAAACTTACGGCAAGGTTTACATCAGGTCTGGTACACGACATAGCATACATGATAGACCCTATGGCCGAGGCATAGGGGACGACACTCATCTTTTCTCTATCTTCTGCCGTGGTCGGGCATTGAGCCGTGCTCAATATCGTACCTTGCAATACAGGCAAGAACCCCTTCTTTGACTGATCCATATTGAACTTCTTCAATATCTTGTCAAGGTACATACTCTGTGAAAGACCAATGAGGCATCTCGATCTTTCTCTATAGATCTTGATGCCTAATTGTAAGCAGCTTCTCCAAGATCCTTCATTGAAAAACACTTGTTCAAGTAGGCCTTTATGCTTTCCAAGAATTCTATATCATTTCCCATCAACAGTATGTCATCCACATACAATATGAGAAATGCTACAGAGCTCCCACTCACTTTCTTGTAAATGCAGGCTTCTCCATAAGTCTGAGTAAACCCAAACGCTTTGATCATCTCATCAAAACGAATGTTCCAACTCCGAGATGCTTGCACCAGCCCATAGATCGAGCGTTGGAGCTTGCACACCTTGTCAGCATTCTTAGGATCGACAAAACCTTCTGGCTGCATCATATACAATTCTTTCTTAAGGAAACCATTAAGGAATGCCGTTTTGACGTCCATTTGCCATATCTCATAATCATAGAATGCGGCAATTGCTAACATGATTCGGACGGACTTCAGCTTCGCTTCGGGTGAGAAAGTCTCATCGTAGTCAACCCCTTGAACTTGTCGATAACCCTTAGCGACAAGCCGAGTTTTATAGATGGTTACATTACCATCCGCGTATGTCTTCTTCTTAAAGATCCATTTATTTTCAATGGCTCGCCGATCATCGGGCAAGTCAGTCAAAGTCCATACTTCATTTTCATACATGGATCCTATCTCGGATTTCATGGCTTCCAGCCATTTGTCGGAATCTGGGCCCGCCATCGCTTCTTCATAGTTCGAAGGTTCACCGTTGTCTAACAACATGATTTCCAAGACAGGGTTGCTGTACCACTCTGGTGCGGAACGTGTCCTTGTGGACCTACGAAGTTCAGTAGCAACTTGATCTGAAGTTTCATGATCATCATCATTAACTTCCTCTCTAGTCGGTGCAGGCACCTCAGGAACAATTTCCTGAGCTGCGCCACTTTCCGGTTCAAGAGGTAATGCTTCATCAAGTTCTACTTTCCTCCCACTTATTTCTTTCGAGAGAAACTCTTTCTCTAGAAAGGATCCATTCTTTGCAACAAAGATCTTGCCTTCGGATCTGAGGTAGAAGGTATACCCAATAGTTTCTTTAGGGTATCCCATGAAGATGCATTTTCCATATTTTGGTTCGAGCTTTTCAGGTTGAAGTTTCTTGACATAAGCATCGCATCCCCAAACTTTTAGAAACGAGAGCTTAGGTTTCTTCCCAAACCATAATTCATACAGTGTCGTCTCAACGGATTTCGACGGAGCCCTATTTAAAGTGAATGTGGCAGTCTCTAAAGCATAGCCCCAAAATGACAGTGGTAGATCGGTAAGAGACATCATAGATCACACCATATCCAATAGAGTGCGATTACGACGTACGGACACACAATTACGCTGAGGTGTTCCAGGCGGTGTGAGTTGTGAAACTATTCCACATTTCCTTAAGTGCGTGCCAAATTTGTGACTCAAGTATTCTCCCCCATGGTCTGATCGCAAGAACTTGATTTTTCTGTCACGTTAATTCTCAACCTCACTCTGAAATTCCTTGAACTTTTCAAAGGTCTCAGACGTGTGTTTCATTAAGTAGACATACCCATATCTACTCAAGTAATCAGTGAGGGTGAGAACATAATGATAGCCACCGCGAGCCTCAACACTCATTGGACCGCACACATCAGTATGTATGATTTCCAATAAGTTGGTTGCTCGCTCCATTGTTCCTGAGAACAAAGTCTTGGTCATTTTACCCATGAGGCATGGTTCGCACGTGTCAAATGATTCGTAATCAAGAGACTCCAAAAGTCCATCTGCATGGAGCTTCTTCATGCGTTTGGCACCTATGTGACCAAGGCGGCAGTGCCACAAGTATGTGGGACTATCATTATCAACCTTACATCTTTTGTGACTATCATTATCAACCTACATCTTTTGGTATTCACAATATGAATATGTGTAACATTACGCTCGAGATTCATTAAGAATAAACCATTCACTAGTGGAGCATGACCATAAAACATATCTCTCATATAAATAGAACAACTATTATTCTCGGATTTAAATGAGTAGCCATCTCGAATTAAACGAGATCCTGATACAATGTTCATGCTCAAAGCTGGTACTAAATAACAATTATTGAGGTTTAAAACTAATCGCGTAGGTAAATGTAGAGGTAGCGTGCCGACGACGATCGCATCGACCTTGGAACCATTCCCGATGCGCATCGTCACTTCGTCCTTCGCTAGTCTCCGCTTATTCCGTAGCTCCTGCTTTGAGTTACAAATGTGAGCAACCACACCGGTATCAAATACCCAAGAGCTCCTACGAGTACTGGTAAGGTACACATCAATTACATGTATATCACATATACCTTTAGTGTTTCCGGCCTTCTTGTCCGCTAAGTATTTGGGGCAGTTCCGCTTCCAGTGACCGCTTCCCTTGCAATAAAAACACTCAGTCTCAGGCTTGGGTCCATTCTTTGACTTCTTCCTGGCAGCTTGCTTACCGGGCGCGACAACTCCCTTGCCGTCCTTCTTGAAGTTCTTTTTACCCTTGCCTTTCTTGAACTTAGTGGTTTTATTCACCATCAACACTTGATGTTCCTTTTTGATTTCCACCTCCGCTGATTTCAGCATTGAATATACCTCAGGAATGGTCTTTTCCATCCCCTGCATATTGAAGTTCATCACAAAGCTCTTGTAGCTCGGTGGAAGCGACTGAAGGATTCTGTTAATGACCGCGTCATCTGGGAGATTAACTCCCAGCTGAGTCAAGCGGTTATGCAACCCAGACATTTTGAGTATGTGCTCACTGACAGAACTATTTTCCTCCATCTTACAACTGAAGAACTTGTTGGAGACTTCATATCTCTCGACCCGAGCATGATCTTGGAAAACCATTTTCAGCTCTTCGAACATCTCATATGCTCCGTGTCGCTCAAAACGCTTTTGGAGCCCCGGTTCTAAGCTATAAAGCATGCCGCACTGAACGAGGGAGTAATCATCGGCACGTGACTGCCAAGCATTCATAATGTCTTGGTTCTCTGGGATGGGTGCGTCACCTAGCGGTGCTTCTAGGACATAATCTTTCTTGGCAGCTATGAGGATGATCCTCAGGTTCCGGACCCAGTCCGTATAGTTGCTGCCATCATCTTTCAGCTTGGTTTTCTCTAGGAACGCGTTGAAGTTGAGGACAACGTGGGCCATTTGATCTACAAGACATAGTGTAAAGATTTTAGACTAAGTTCATCATAATTAAGTTCATCTAATCAAATTATTCAATGAACTCCCACTCAGATAGACATCCCTCTAGTCATCTAAGTGAAACATGATCCGAGTCAACTAGGTCGTGTCTGATCATCACGTGAGACGGACTAGTCAACATCGGTGAACATCTTCATGTTGATCGTATCTTCTATACGACTCATGCTCGACCTTTCGGTCTTCCGTGTTCCGAGGCCATGTCTGTACATGCTAGGCTCGTCAAGTCAACCTAAGTGTATTGCGTGTGTAAATCTGGCTTACACCCGTTGTATTCGAACGTTAGAATATATCACACCCGATCATCACGTGGTGCTTCGGAACAATGAACCTTCGCAACAGTGCATAGTTAGGGGAAATACTTTCTTGAAATTATTACAAGGGATCATCTTATTTAAGCTACCGTCATTCTAAACAAATAAGATGCAAAACATGATAAACATCACATGCAATCAAATAGTGACATGATATGGCCAATATCATTTTCTCCTTTTGATCTCCATCTTTGGGGCTTCATGATCATCGTTGTAACTGGCATGACACCATGATCTCCATCATCGTGTCTTCTTGAAGTTGTCTCGTCATCTATTACTTCTACTACTATGGCTAACACTTTAGCAATAAAGTAAAGTAATTACATGACGTTTATGTTGACACGCGGGTCATAAATAAATTAAGACAACTCCTATGGCTCCTGCCGGTTGTCATACTCATCGACATGCAAGTCGTGATTCCTATTACAAGAACATGATCAATCTCATACATCACATATATCATTCATCACATCCTTTTGGCCATATCACATCACACGGCACATCTTGCAAAAATAAGTTAGACGTCCTCTAATTGCTGTTGCAAGTTTTTACGTGGCTGCTATAGGTTTCTAGCAAGAACGTTTCTTACCTACGCCAAAACCACAACGTGATATGCCAATTTCTATTTACCCTTCATAAGGGGCCTTTTCATCAAATCCGATCCGACTAAAGTGGGAGAGACAGACACCCGCCAGCCACCTTATGCAACTGGTGCATGCCAATCGGTGGAACCAGTCTCACATAAGCGTACGTGTAAGGTCGGTCCGGGACGCTTCATCCCACGATGCCGCCAAATCAAGATAAGACTAGTAACGGCAAGTAAATTGACAATATCGACGCCCACAACTGCTTTGTGTTTTACTCATGCATAGAAACTACGCATAGACCTAGCTCATGATGCCACTATTCGGGAATGTATCAGAATTTTAAAATTTTCTACGCATCACCAAGATCAATCTATGGAGTCATCTAGCAACGAGGGAGAGGGGAGTGCATCTACATACCCTTGTAGATCGCGAGCGGAAGCGTTCAAGAGAACGGGGTTGATGGAGTCGTACTCGTCGTGATCCAAATCATCGATGACCTAGCACCGAACGGACGACACCTCCGCGTTCAACACATGTACGGCTGGGAAGACGTCTCCTCCAACTTGATCCAGCAAGGGGGAAAGAGAGGTTGATGGAGATCCAGCAGCACGACGGCGTGGTGGTGGAAGCAACGGTGATCTCGGCAGGGCTTCGCCAAGCTCAGCGAGAGGGAGAGGTGTCACGGGAGGGAGAGGGAGGCGCCAGGGGCTAGGGTGCGGCTGCCCTCCCTCCCCCCACTATATATAGGACCCCTAGGGGGGCGCCGGCCCTAGGAGGTGAGATCTCCAAGGGGGGGCGGCGGCCAAGGGGGGTGGAGTGCCCCCCAAGCCAAGTGGGGCGCCCCCACCCCTAGGGTTTCCAACCCTAGGCGCAGGGGGAGGTCCATGGGGGCGCACCAGCCCACTAGGGGCTGGTTCCCCTCCCACTTCAGCCCATGGGGCCCTCCGGGATAGGTGGCCCCACCCGGTGGACCCCCGGGACCCTTCTGGTGGTCCCGATACAATACCGATTACCCCCGAAACTTTCTCGATGGCCGAAACTTGACTTCCTATATACAAATCTTCACCTTCGGACCAATCCAGAACTCTTCGTGACGTCCGGGATCTCATCCGGGACTTTGAACAACTTTCGGGTTACCGTATACTAATATCTCAACAACCCTAGCGTCACCGAACCTTAAGTGTGTAGACCCTACGGGTTCGGGAGACATGCAGACATGAGCGAGACGACTCTCCGGTCAATAACCAACAGCGGGATCTGGATACCCATGTTGGCTCCCACATGCTCCTCGATGATCTCATCGGATGAACCACGATGTCGAGGATTCAACCAATCCCGTATACAATTCCCTTTGTCAATCGGTACGTTACTTGCCCGAGACTCGATCGTGGTATCCCAATACCTCGTTCAATCTCATTGCCGGCAAGTCACTTTACTCGTACCATAATGCATGATCCCGTGATCAACCACTTGGTCACATTGATCTCATTATGATGATGCATTACCGAGTGGGCCCAGAGATACCACTCCGTCATACGGAGTGACAAATCCCAGTCTCGATTCATGACAACCCAACATACACTTTCGGAGATACCCGTAGTGCACCTTTATAGTCACCCAGTTACGTTGTGACATTTGGCACACCCAAAGCACTCCTACGGTATCCGGGAGTCGCACAATCTCATGGTCTAAGGAAATGATACTTGACATTTGGAAAAGCTATAGCAAACAAACTACACGATCTTTAAGCTATGCTTAGGATTGGGTCTTGTCCATCACATCATTCTCCTAATGATGTGATCCCGTTATCAATGACATCCAATGTCCATAGTCAGGAAACCATGACTATCTTTTGATCAACGAGCTAGTCAACTAGAGGCTCACTAGGGACGTGTTGTGGTCTATGTATTCACACATGTATTACGATTTCCGGATAACACAATTATAGCATGAACAATAGACAATTATCATGAACAAGGAAATATAATAATAACCATTTTATTACTGCCTCTAGGGCATATTTCCAACATGTTGTCATGGATGGAGCTATGTGTTGGATACATCATATGTCTGTTGTACCTGTGAAAAAAAATATGTATATCTGTGTGTGAATTCCTGTGAAATTAAATGGATATAAATAAAAACAGGGGATATATAGCCTCTTTGCCGTCTGCTAGCGGATGGCAAAGAGCTTTGCCGTCTGCTACAAAGAGGACACGTGGCAGCCACCTGTAGAAACTGGGAACACTGGCTGCCTATTTGGTCACTTTGTCGTCCGCTGGCAGACGGCATAGCTGGCCACGTGGTAGCTTCCTAGTGATGGCCTAGTTGAGCTCTTTGCCGTCTGTCAGCGGATGGCAAAGAGCGCCGTTAACCCCCTAACGGCTCTCACCCCACCCCACTGCCGTCCGTTCTCTTTGCCGCCTGCTGGCCTCGGATGGCGGACGGCATAATCCTTTGCCGTCCATTTCAAAGAAGCGGACGGCAAAGAAGGCCTTTGCTGGCACGTGTTCAGACGGACAGTTTGTCGTCCACTGGCTGACGGCAAAGGAGTTTGCCATCCAGGATCTGTGCCTTTGCCGTCTGCCATGGCGGACGGCAAAGAAGTTGATTCCAGTAGTGTGGTGGGTGAGCAAATTACTGTTGGGCAATTGATAGAACCTCAAATAATTATGACGATATCCAGGCAATGATCATTACATAGGCATCACATCCAAGATTAGTAGACCGACTCCTGCCTGCATCTACTACTATTACTCCACACATCGACCGCTATCCAGCATGCATCTAGTGTATTAAGTTCATGGAAAAACGGAGTAATGCAATAAGAACGATGACATGATGTAGACAAGATCCGTTTATCTATTGTGTTAGCTATAGATCCCATATTTTTATCCTCAGTAGCAACGATACATATGTGTCGGTTCCCCTTCTGTCAGTGGGATCAAGCACCGTAAGATCGAACCCACTACCAGGCACCTCTTCCCATTGCAAGATAAATAGATCGAGTTGGCCAAACAAAACCCAAATATCGGAGAAGAAATACGAGGCTATAAGAGATCATGCATAAAAGAGATCAAAGAAACTCAAATACTTTCATGGATATAAAAAGATATGAATGATCATAAACTCAAAGTTCATCGAATCCCAACAAACACACCGCAAAAGAGTTACATCATATGGATCTCCAAGAGACCATTGTATTGAGAATCAAGAGAGAGATGAAGCCATCCAACTACTAACTACGGACCCGAAGGTCTACAAAGAACTACCCACGCATCATCAGAGAGGCACCAATGGAGGTGGTGAACCCCATCCGAGATGGTGTCTAGATTGGATTTGGTGGTTCTGGACTCTGCGGCAGCTAGATGAATATTTTGTCAACTGCCCTAGGGTTCTAGGATTTTTGGGGTATTTATAGAGCAAAGAGGCAGTCCGGGGGATACCCGAGGTGGGCACAACCCACCAGGGCGCGTCTGGGCCTCCTAGCATGCCCTGGTGGGTTGTCCCCTCCTCGGGACTCCCCTAGGTGCAATCAGGGCCCAACTTCTCCTTTTTGGTCCATAAAAAATCATCGTAAAGATTCGTGGCATTTGGACTCCGTTTGATATTGATTTCCTGCTATATAAAAACATGGAAAAAACAACAACTGGCACTTGGCACTATGTCAATAGGTTAGTACCAAAAAATGATATAAAATGACTATAAAATAATTATAAAACATCCAAGATTGATAATAAAACAACATGAAACAATAAAAAATTATAGATACGTTGGAGACGTATCAGTATCCCCAAGCTTAACTCCTACTCGTCCTCGAGTAGGTAAGTGATAAAAACAGAATTTTTGATGTGGAGTGTTGTTCATCATGTCACAACATATTCTTTTCTTTATAGCATGGACAATTGGACTTCTATGTGATTCAAAGCAATAGTCTAGTTCTGACAAAATAATTTAGATACTCAAGCATATCAACAAGCAACCATGTCTTTCAAAATATCAATGCTAAAACAAGTTATCCCTAGCCCATCATGCTCAAACATTGATCCATTCATGAAACACACTCGAATATTAGCTACACCCAATACTTAAGTACGATCATACTTCCTCCTAGTTGGTGCTTTTTATAGGAGAAGATGGAGACTCAAAATAAAAATTGCATAAAGTAAAGATAGGCCCTTCGTAGAGGGGAGTAGGGAATTGTAGAGGTGCCAGAGCTCAAAGCGAAAAACTTAGAGATAACAACATTTTGAGAGGTGTATCCATCCCACCAACGAAAACGACTTAGAGTTCCGAACACTTTCCATGCTAGATATGACATAGGCGGTTCCCAAACGGAAAATAAACTTCATTCCTATTTCCACCATACTTTCACTTTCCATGGCTAACCGAATCCACGGGTACCCTCGATACCAACACTTTCCAAGGAATTTATTATTTGACAACATAAAGTAAATTCATTTTTGCATTTCGGGACTAGGCATCCCTAAGAACGTTGCCTTACTCTCATGCAATGACAAGTGAATAAACACTCATCTTGAGAATAACACATACATCATGGAAAATATTAGCCACCCGTTAACGTTCCGTGAGCGAAACAAACACACAAAAGAGAAGTTTATTTTGAAAATTAGAGATGGCACATGCAAATTTGCTTAGAACGGCAAAAGAATACCGCATATAGGTAGATATAGTGGACTCACGTGGCAAAACTAGTTTAAAGGATTTTGGATGCACCAGTAGAGATCATACTTGGTGCAAAATGAAGGCTAGCAAAAGATTGGGAAGCGACCAACCAAGAAACGAATAATCTCATAAGCAATCATTAAGCATAATTAACCCCGAATAGTGCACCACAAGTAGGATATAATTTAATTGCATGACTATTGACTTTCGTACTTGCATAGAGAATCACAAACCTTAACACCAATATTCCTACTAAAGCATAATTACTCATCAACATAACTCACATATCACATCATCATATCTCAAAACTATTACTAAGAATCAAGTTTATTTTGTCCAATGATCTTTATGACATTCCTTTTTTTCTTTATCCTTCTTGGATATCTATCACTTTGGGACTAATTTTCATGAATTGCTTTTCATAAGCTCAACCAAATATAAGTGAAGATCATGAGCATAACAAACTTTCTTTCTCTCAAAATAATTTAAGTGAAGCAAGAGAGAATTTATTTAGAATTTTACTAACTCTCAAATAAATCTAAGTGAAGCAAGAGAGCATTTCTTAAAAAATAACAAAGCACACCATGCTCAAAAAGATATAAGTGAAGCACTAGATAAAGTCCTAGCTCAGTGAGGGAGTCCTGGATTAGGGGGTCTCCGGACAGCCGGACTATATCCTTTGGCCGGACTGTTGAACTATGAAGATACAAGATTGAAGACTTCGTCTTGGGACTCTACTTGGCGTGGAAGGCAAGCTAGGCAGTACGGATATGGATATCTCCTCCTTTCTAACCGACCTTGTGTAACCCTAGCCCTTTCCGGTGTCTATATAAACTGGAGGGTTTTAGTCCGTAGGACAACAGACAATCATACCATAGGCTAGCTTCTAGGGTTTAGCCTCTCCGATCTCGTGGTAGATCAACTCTTGTAATACTCATATCATCAAGAATAAATCAAGCAGGACGTAGGGTTTTACCTCCATCAAGAGGGTCCGAACCTGGGTAAAACATCGTGTTCCCTGCCTCATGTTACCATCCGCCTTAGACGCACAGTTAGGACCCCCTACCCGAGATCTGCCGGTTTTGACACTAACATTGGTGCTTTCATTAAGAGTTCCTCTGTGTCGTTGCCGTTAGGCTTGATGGCTCCTACGATTATCGATAGCGACGCAGTCCAGGATGAGACTTTTCTCCTCGGACAGATCTTTGTGTTCGGCAGCTTCGCACTGCGGGCCAGCTCGCTTGGCCATCTAAAGAAGATCGAAAGTTACACCCCTGGCCACCAGGTCAGGTTTGGAAGCTTAAACTACACGACCAACATCCGCGGAGACTTGATTTTTGACGGATTCGAGCCCCTGCCTTGTGCGCCGCGTGGTCATGATGAGTACGATTTAGATCTATCATCGGACTGTATTTAGGAGATCGCACCGGCAGCTGCTCCGAGCCTCAATTCGGAGCCAGTTGTGCCATCCACGGACGGGTGGATGGACCCCGTCACGGAGGCCGTACCCTCAGCAACGATCGAGCCGAATATCGACCTTACCCTTCACGAGAGCCGTGTTGGCAAACTGTCGGATCCTTCTCCGGCCACGGACTCCGAACCGCCTGCGCCCGTGCCTGTCGAATCCAACTGGGCGCCGACCACCTCCGTAGATATCTTTTAGCACTCGCCCTTCGGCGACATACTGAACTCATTAAGGTCTCTCTCCTTGTCAGGAGAATCCTGGCCGAACTATGTCCGACAGGATTGGGATGCGGATGACGAAGAAATTCGCCGCCCACCCTGTAACGCCCCAAGACCGGAGCTTCAGATGCCTTCCATGTTTCCGGGTGTTGTCGGGTGATTCATTTTGGTTCGTTGCATCATGTGCATTGCATCATGTCATCATGTCATAAGTCTTTTTGCATCTCAATTAAATAAATGGCATGGATCTTTGATCCATTTAAATCGAGGGAAGGGTGACTTCTCTTTATAACATATCCTCCCGATAGTAGGGAGCTATATTAAATATTTCTTTAATTTGAAATTCACCATAACACACTTGCAAATATTTCCCATGTCTTTTCTACTTCAAGTTTGACTTCAAACCTTGCCCGCACTCCTCTTTTGAGGTTCCTCCAAAAATTCTCAACATTTTTGGATACTCCTAAAACCTCGTCCTAGTTCAAACCCATTTGAAATAAATTCAAATGAGTTTGAATTCTTATCGTTCGATCTGGCCACTTCTAATTTTCTTGGACCAAACATATTTTTGCGAGTCCAAGAAAATTAATCGTTTGTCCAAATTCTTCTTCAACCTTCTCCTCTGTCCTTTTTCCTTTCTTTTAGTTCTCTGTTTTTTTAAAACAAACGAGTGGGGGAGAGAGAGTAGCCCAGCTGGCCACTTGGGCCTCAGTCCAGGCCGGCCCGCTTCCCAGTCCCGCTTTCTAACCCTAGTACCGCAGCCCGATCCCCATATCCCATCTCTCCCTCCTCTCGCTAACCTCGCGCCGCCAGGAGAGGACGCACGTGCCCGATGCCCTCTGCCCGATCCCATCTCCCTCTCCTCAATGTCTCTCTCAATCCCCAGGGCCGCCCTACTTCCCTCGTTCATCTCCTCCCTCGCCCTCTCTCTAGTTCCTCACGCCGGAGATGTTCTCCCAGCCGCCGCCCGCTCCTCCCATGCCTCCACTGCCGCCGAGTTCCACCAGGAGGACCACTCCGCACGCGACCCGGCGCCTTGTTTCCCTTCCCTGTGGGGCTGCTTCCTCGCCCTCGCTGCCTGCCCACGGGTCACGCGGCCTGAGGCCGGCAACTAGCGCCGTCGTGGCCGTCCGTCTACCTCCTCCTTCATCCGCCTCGGCAAGCCGCCGCTGCGCCAAGTCCCCGCTGTCCGACCGTCGCCCTGCCTCTCCTCCTACTTCTCTGCGTCGCCCTCAACCCACCTAGACGTCACCGCCGAGAGCAGCAGCTGCTGCACCCTCTCGCCATCGAGAGTCGCGTCCCCGTCACCAAGTTCACGGTCACCGCCGCGCCCTGCATCCGCGTTGCTGCCATCGCGCGTAGCCGCCCTGAGCTTGTCTTTGGGCATGCTCCATGCAGCCAGGGCTCTACTTGGTGCTGATTCTTGCTGCTGCTTGACTTGGTTGTGCAACCTGGAGGACTACTGTCATTGAAATGCTAAGACGCAGCCCCGAGGCCTCCCCGCTCGCTGTCAAATACCACCGTGGCACAACTTACACCCCATGCATCTGTGATCCTCGTTCGCACACCAAGACTGAACCTGTCAAATACCCTTTGGATGCGTCAAGTGCCACGACGTCGTAATAATTTCTTCTTGAATGTGTACGACCACGCGGATTCTCCAAGTACCACGACATCCAGAGCCCCTTGGAAATGTCAAGTTCGACTACCGTAGCGCCGAAGACCTTGGATGCTCGAACGAGTACTGAATGAAACGCCAAGTACCACTATTGCCGAGTACGACTACTTCCATGATGATACGGGAACAACTACCATCGACCCTCGAAGCCTCCGTGGACGTCAAGTCCCTCGTCGTGATCCCGAACATCTACGGAAAATTGTGCAACTAAAAACGTGAACGACTACCGCCGCCAAGATCTTGAGTACCTCTACCGTCGTCATGTACCCCTACTTCCACTACGAACGTCCCGAGAACGTCTACTTCCTCTACTTGGCACCGAACGAGAATCGTCCTGTTTGCACACTTCGAAGGTATAACCCCGAGACGACGTCTGTGAACGAATGCTTGCGATGTTTGAGATGCTCGTGTTTGCACCGTGTCCAAATTGTCACTCGTTTCCTTGTCGCCAACTCGGGGAACACCCGGAATTCGGGATCACCCACCATCTTTTGCATGCTCCCGTCATTTTTTCCTTTTGCACCGGTATTTCCATGAGCTACCGGAACCATTATCGTTGCCGTGGCACTCCCTTTCTTTCCACCATGGTGACAAATGCTTCATAATGCTCTTGTCAACTTTTAATAAAAATTGCATAAACTTGCACATGTCATCCGCATCATGATAACAACAATTAACATGTTTAAATTGTTGTTGCATTAAACTACTAAGGCATATGGGGATTTACCGGATTCGTTATTTTTTATATCCGGCCCCATTTAAATTGTTTAGATGGTATAGTTTTGTTATGCTTCACCTCTTGCCATGTTAACCAACATTTAATATTGTTGAGTACCTAACCGAGAGTGAACTAAATAATTGATGTGGTGTTCCGTCAATATGCAACGGAGTTGCATATTGTGCTCCACTTAATTTGTAGGATTGTTTGTGCAGTTTGCCATGCCATGCCTCATTAATCCGGACATGCATCATACTTGATTGTGCATCATGCCATGTTTATGTGGTGGTTGTTTACTATGTTGTTTGCTCCTTTCCGGTGTTGCTTCTTCGGGTTAGTTCCGATAACGTCGCGTTTGTGAGGATTCGTTCGACTTCGTCCATTTGTCTTCTTCATGGACTCATTCTTCTTCCTTGCGGGATCTCAGGCAAGATGACCATACCCTCGAAATCACTTCTATCTTTGCTTGCTAGTTGCTCGCTCTTTTGCTATGCCTATGCAGCGATACCTACCACTTGCTTATCATGCCTCCCATATTGTTAAGCCAAGCCTCTAACCTACCTTGTCCTAGCAAACCGTTGTTTGGCTATGTTACCGCTTTGCTCAGCCCCTCTTATAGCGTTGTTAGTTTCAGGTGAAGGTTGGAGTTTGTTCCTTGTTGGAACATGGATATTTGTTGGGATATCACAATATCTCTTATTTAAATTAATGCATCTATATACTTGGTAAAGGGTGGAAGGCTCGGCCTTATGCCTGGTGTTTTGTTCCACTCTTGCCGCCCTAGTTACCGTCATATCGGTGTTATGTTCCCGGATTTTTGCGTTCCTTACACGGTTGGGTTATAATGGGAACCCCTTGACAGTTCGACTTAAATAAAACTCCTCCAGCAATGCCCAACATTGGTTTTACCATTCACCACCTAGCCTCTTTTTCCCTTGGGTTCCGCGGACTCAAGGGTCATCTTTATTTAAACCCCCCCGGGCCAGTGCTCCTATGAGTGTTGGTCCACCTTGTCAGCCGCCGGTGGCCACCAGGGGCAACTCTAGGCTGGCCTACTGGAAGTTTGGACAATCTGAGTGTGCCCTGAGAACGAGATATGTGCAGCTCCTATCGGGATTTGTCGGCACATTCGGGCGGTGTTGCTGGACTTGTTTTACCATTGTCGAGGATGTCTTGTAACCGGGATGCCGAGTCTGATCGGATTGTCTTGGGAGAAGGAATATCCTTCGTTGACCGTGAGAGCTTGTGATGGGCTAAGTTGGGACACCCCTGCAGGGATTGATCTTTCGAAAGCCGTGCCCGCGGTTATGGGTAGATGGGAATTTGTTGATGTCCGGTTGTAGAAAACCTGAAGTTGATCTTTATTAAAATACACCAACCGCGTGTGTAACCGTGATGGTCTCTTTCCGGCGGAGTCCGGGAAGTGAACACGGTCTTGGAGTAATGCTTGACGTAGGTTGTTCTAGGATCACTTCTTGATCATAGTTGTTCGACCGTGATTTTGCCTTCTCTTCTCGCTCTCATTTGCGTTGTTAGCCACCAAATAGGCTAGTCGCTTGCTGCAGCTCCACCTCATACCTTTTACCTTACCTATAAGCTTAAATAGTCTTGATCGCGAGGGTGTGAGATTGCTGAGTCCCCGTGACTCACAGATACTTCCAAAACCAGCTTGCAGGTGTCGTTGAACCCTGCAGATGACGCAACCAAGCTCAAGGAGGAGCTATATGAAGATCGTGTTCTTTGTGTTGTTCCGCTTTCCAGTTGATCAGTAGTGTAGCATTTGGGGTAGTCTTCTTTTATTTTGGTTCCGTAGTCGGACCTTGATTGTATCTGGATGATGTAATGCTTTATTCATGTATTGTGTGAAGTGGCGATTGTAAGCCAACTATGTATCTCTTTCCCTTATTTATTACATGGGTTGTTGTGAAGATTACCTCACTTGCGACATTGCTTTCAATGCGGTTATGCCTCTAAGTCTTGCTTCGACATGTGGGAGATATAGCCGCATCGAGGGCATTACAAGTTGGTATCAGAGCCTTCCCCGACTTAGGAGCCCCCTGCTTGATCGAATCGCTCGCGTTGTTGAGTCTAGAAAAATGTTTTGAGTCTTTCAGGATTATATATATCAGAGAGTAGGATTCTTTTTACTCCTCAGTCCCTTCGTCGCTCTGGTGAGGCATCCTGACGTAGAGTTTTGACTCTTCTCTTCTCAAATTTCACTAAAAAATTTAGGTTCACGCGGGTATCTTGGAATTGTTCCGATGGTTTTGTGACGAGAACATTGTTCTTGGTGCCTCCTGACATTTAGGGGTTGTGGCAGTGTCCCGGGGAGTTGAGCTCTGAGGTGTTGTCATCACAATTTTATCGTTGAGATTCTGGAATACCTGAGTTTCGCCGACATCAAAAATATCTTTTATGCAGTTGTTAGTGAGATAACCTCGACGCCACCTAGTACTGGGGCGAGAGTTCGGGAGTATTGCCATAACTCGTATAACAGATGCTTTTCGAAGGTTGAGGTAAACGATTTCCGAAGGTTTCTTGGTTATGTGTTGAAGGATGGATACAGCTGGATGTAGGATTTGCTAGTTTTGGGTGAGATATTATGCTTCCCCTGTATCCCCAACACCTGATTGCATAACCGGAAAGTTCCGGGAGTTTATAAGTGGGAATTCAAGTAGCTCTTAGGATATCTTTCTGACGGATGTATGCTATGAAATTGGGGTTCGACGTCTAGTGGTCCGCCTATCCACGGTTGGTTTTACAGTAGTCTCATTGTGTCTTAAAGAGTCCTTGGCTATGCCGACTCAGGGACGCTTCGTATGTCATGTGCACTGCCTTGTACATGATGGTGTTGTACGATCGAGCCCGTGTAGGCCCCACCATGAAAACTTCGGACGAAATCTCTATCATATGTTTGTTCCGGCTTATTCTGCAAGCCAATCCTTTGTTTTTGTTTTGAGTTGTGGTATTCGAGTTGCTTCAAAGTCAAATGTTGATTCCATACCTTTTCTAAGTGGTGTTCTCATATTCCTATGTGAATACTAATCCTTCTTGATCATCGAGATTGTGTTGTCAATTCTTTTCAAATGGCGTGTCTCTGTTCAAGTGGATCCGGTCATTTCAACATCCGTAAGACCAACTCCAAGTCTTCTCAACGTTGTTTGTTTCTTTCGTCCCAAGCTGCCTTCGTTTTTCCCGCCCTCCCACCCTTGTTTCTTCAAGAACTCGGATTTCTTTATCGAGTATCCATTTTATTCATGTGAAGTCCCTCCATTCCTTTCCGTTAATGTTCTTACCCGGTGATTCTCATGAAGATTCTAACGGGCCTCAAGTTCATCATTCTTCATTCTTTTCATCTCCGATGGTTTCAAGTCAGGCTTTGTTGATCATATCCTTTTCCTCGTTTCAATGCTTTCTCATGCCGGTGCAATTCTTAATTGTTCACTTCTCGCCATTCATTTGTTCTGGAGTGCTGAAGATATCTCGAAGATCCGTGATTCTAGCTTGTTGCCATACCCTCATAATTATTTTCGATTGTGGGAATTCTTTTCACCCATCCGGAGCAATTCAGGAGTCTTCTCAGTTTGATTCTCAAGAGCCCATCACCTCAGAAGTATTTATTCTCAGCTTTCAGTCATCATCCTCCAATCTTACCGGTGCATCATTCAATATTCTCTAATTAGCTTGTGATCTCTTTGTTTCAGTGGTATCTAAATCCCCTCAAGTATCCTCACTCGTTCTCTAATTCTTACCGGTGGTTCATCCTTTTACTTCATTCGTTGTTCAATTCTTACAGTGGTTCGTCCAAGAGTTCTCTTCCTTCGTTATCATACAGATTCATTCATTGTTTCAATCCTACCGGTGGTTCGTTGAAGACCTTCCCAAGTTGATGCTATATCTATCTTAATCCTTTCTACGAGAATAAGTAGTATGCCAAATCCGTTGCTTGTCATCAACTTAAATTGGTGAAGGATACGCATAACATAATTCTTATTCTTGCTTCATCCAAATGATGGATTCGTTCCTCCGGAGTTCGTTCACAATGACTAATTCTCGTTGTCAATTGTTCATCTTCTCTTTTTCCCGGAGTTCCAACCTCTTTCAATTATATCACCATGGAGATTCATCTAAATCGTTACAAGGATTCACCTTGTGTTATCAACTTCTCTTTCCTTTCGTTTGATCTTCCTTTTGTTTTCCGGAGTTCTTCATGGAGGCTCAACATGATGGTTCATCAATGATTTAATTCCTTCTCGAAGTGTTCATTGAGATTCTTTTCAGAGGAGCTCAAGCATTCTCCATCTTGCAATCCGGAGTGCAATTCTTTCTACCGTATCATCGAAGGTGGTATTATGTTATTCTTGATAATTTGAGTTCATGTTTCATGATTCACATGTTATCAAGAATGAGATATTTTAAATCCATCAATATCGTCATTGGAGTTATCTTGGGTTATATTTCACCTAAAGCCTTCCCTAAGGATTGTTGCTATTTATGGTGCTTATAAATGATCCAATTTCTTCATTTATCCTCCCGGTGAAATAAGTTTCTCATCTTCTTGTTCATATCAATCCAATCTATCGTTTCCAGTAGTGGCAGAATGTCACCTCATAATTTGAGATGTATTCCATAAGACCATATCAAGCTTATTCTTTTCGTTGTTGGGTTTCCAATAACTCCATTCGACCCTCCTCCTAAAGATGCCTTTTCAAGCTCTTTTGTGGCAGAAGTTGGCATTTTCTTCTCCATTCTCCTATTTCAATTATCTATCTTCTATTCTTTTGTTCCGGAGGCATTGTCATGTTGCTCTTTTCAACCCATCATCTCGTTTTGTCAAAGATCATGTTCTTTTCATGCCTATCCATTTAACCGGAGCGTTGTGTCCTCTTCTCAAGTTCTTTTCGCCTTATCAAGTCTTGCATCTGTTTTCAACCGGAGTGCTGTCTGAGATCTTTCTTACCCCTTGTTCCATTCATTCAATAGTTCCGGAGGCAGTATGTTGTGATTTCATCAAGTATCTTCTCATCTTACCAAGTCCTTATTCAAATCCTTTTTCTTTTCAATCGGAGTGCTGCCCGAAGTTGTTCTTCCTTGTTCCTCTTTTCTACCGGAGTGTTTTCAACTTCGTTCATCTTCGTTGTATTCTTTTCTCAAAATGGTGTAACCTCTCAAGGTTCTTTGGTTCCGCTCGTTTGTCAAAGAAGCAACTTAGTTTTACCTCTTCTCTTTTCTCTTTTGTTTTCCCTCCGGTGCCATCCTAGATCTCGGAACGAGATCCTCTCATAGTGGTGGAGTGTTGTAACGCCCCAAGACCGGAGCTTCAGATGCCTTCCATGTTTCCGGGTGTTGTCGGGTGATTCGTTTTGGTTCGTTGCATCATGTGCATTGCATCATGTCATCATGTCATAAGTCTTTTTTGCATCTCAACTAAATAAATGGCATGGATCTTTGATCCATTTAAATCGAGGGAAGGGTGACTTCTCTTTATAACATATCCTCCCGATAGTAGGGAGCTATATTAAATATTTCTTTAATTTGAAATTCACCATAACACACTTGCAAATATTTCCCATGTCTTTTCTACTTCAAGTTTGACTTCAAACCTTGCCCGCACTCCTCTTCCGAGGTTCCTCCAAAAAATCTCAACATTTTTGGATACTCCTAAAACCTCGTCCTAGTTCAAACCCATTTGAAATAAATTCAAATGAGTTTGAATTCTTATCGTTCGATCTTGCCACTTCTAATTTTCTCGGACCAAACATATTTTTGTGAGTCCAAGAAAATTAACCGTTTGTCCAAATTCTTCTTCAACCTTCTCCTCTGTCCTTTTTCCTTTCTTTTAGTTCTCTGTTTTAAAAAAAACAAAGGAGTGGGGGAGAGAGAGAGTAGCCCAGCTGGCCACTTGGGCCTCAGTCCAGGCCGGCCCGCTTCCCAGTCCCGCTTTCTAACCCTAGTACCACAGCCCGATCCCCATCTCCCATCTCTCCCTCCTCTCGCTAACCTCGCGCCGCCAGGAGAGGACGCACGCGCCCGATGCCCTCTGCCCGATCCCATCCCCCTCTCCTCAATCTCTCTCTTGATCCCAAGGGCCGCCCCCACTTCCCTCGTTCATCTCCTCCCTCGCCCTCTCTCTCGTTCCTCACGCCGGAGATGTTCTCCCAGCCGCCGCCCGCTCCTCCCATGCCTACACCGCCGCCAAGTTCCACCAGGAGGACCACTCCGCGCGTGACCCGGCGCCTTGCTTCCCTTCCCCGTGGGGCTGCTTCCTCGCCCTCGCTGCTTGCCCACGGGTCACGCGGCCTGAGGCCGACAACTAGCGCCGCCGTGGCCGTCCGTCTACCTCCTCCTTCACCCGCCTCGGCAAGCTGCCGCTGTGCCAAGTCCCCGCCGTCCGACTGTCGCCCTGCCTCTCCTCCTGCTTCTCTGCGTCGCCCTCAACCCGCCTAGACGTCGCCGCCGACAGCAGCAGCTGCTGCACCCTCTTGCCGTCAAGACTCGCGTCCCCGTCACCAAGTTCACGGTCACCACCGCGCCCTGCATCCGCGTTGCTGCCATCGCGCGCAGCCGCCCTGAGCTCGTCTTCGGGCATGCTCCGTGCTGCCAGGGCTCTACCTGGTGCTGATTCTTGCTGCTGCTTGACTTGGTTGTGCAACCTTGAGGCCTACTGTCATTGAAATGCTAAGACACAGCCCCGAGGCCTCCCCGCTCGCTGCCAAATACCACCGTGGCACAACTTACACCCCATGCATCTGTGATCCTCGTTCGCACGCCAAAACCGAACCCGTCAAGTACCCTTTGGATGCGTCAAGTACCACGATGTCGTAATAATTTCTTCTTGAACATGTACGACCACGCGGATTCGCCAAGTACCACGACATCCGGAGCCCTTTGGAAACGTCAAGTTCGACTACCGTAGCGCCGAAGACCTTGGATGCTCGAACGAGTACCGTCCGAAACGCCAAGTACCACTATCGCCGAGTACGACTACTTCCACGATGATATGGGAACAACTACCGTCGACCCTCGAAGCCTCCATGGACGTCAAGTCCCTCGTCATGATCCCGAACATCTACGGAAAATTGTGCAACTAAGAACATGAATGACTACCGCCGCCAAGATCTTGAGTACCTCTACCGTCGTCATGTACCCCTACTTCCACTACGAACGTCCGAGAACGTCTACTTCCTCTACTTGGCACCGAACGAGAATCGTCCTATTTGCACACTTCGAAGGTATAACCCCGAGACGACGTCCGTGAACGAATGCTTGCGATGTTTGAGATTCTCGTGTTTGCACCGTGTCCAAATAGTCACTCGTTTCCTTGTTGCCAACTCAGGGAACACCCGGAATCCGGGATCACCCCACCATCTTTTGCATGCTCCCGTCATTTTTCCTTTTGCACCGGTATTTCCATGAGCTACCGGAACCGTTATCGTTGCCGTGGCACTCCCTTTCTTTCCACCACGGTGACAAATGCTTCATAATGCTCTTGTCAACTTTTAATAAAAATTGCATAAACTTGCACATGTCATCCGCATCATGATAACAACAATTAAAATGTTTAAATTGTTGTTGCATTAAACTACTAAGGCATATGGGGATTTACCGGATTCATTATTTTTTATATCCGGCCCCATTTAAATTGTTTAGATGGTATAGTTTTGTTATGCTTCACCTCTTGCCATGTTAACCAACATTTAATATTGTTGAGTACCTAACCGAGAGTGAACTAAATAATTGGTGTGGTGTTCCGTCAATATGCAACGGAGTTGCATATTGTGCTCCACTTAATTTGTAGGATTGTTTGTGCAGTTTGCCATGCCATGCCTCATTAATCCGGACATGCATCATACTTGATTGTGAATCATGCCATGTTTATGTGGTGGTTGTTTACTATGTTGTTTGCTCCTTTCCGGTGTTGCTTCTTCGGGTTAGTTCCGATAACGTCACATTTGTGAGGATTCGTTCGACTTCGTCCGTTTGTCTTCTTCTTGGACTCATTCTTCTTCCTTGCGGGATCTCAGGCAAGATGACCATGCCCTCGAAATCACTTCTATCTTTGCTTGCTAGTTGCTCGCTTTTTTCTATGCCTATGTTGTGATACCTACCACTTGCTTATCATGCCTCCCATATTGTTAAGCCAAGCCTCTAACCCACCTTGTCCTAGCAAACCTTTGTTTGGCTATGTTACCGCTCTGCTCAGCCCCTCTTATAGCGTTGTTAGTTGCAGGTGAAGGTTGTAGTTTGTTCCTTGTTGGAACATGGATATTTGTTGGGATATCACAATATCTCTTATTTAAATTAATGCATCTATATACTTGGTAAATGGTGGAAGGCTCGGCCTTATGCCTGTTGTTTTGTTCCACTCTTGCCGCCCTAGTTTCCGTCATATCGGTGTTATGTTCCCGGATTTTTGCGTTCCTTACACGGTTTGGTTATAATGGGAACCCCTTGAGAGTTCGCCTTGAATAAAACTCCTCCAGCAATGCCCAACATTGGTTTTACCATTCACCACCTAGCCTCTTTTTCCCTTGGGTTCCGCGGACTCAAGGGTCATCTTTATTTAAACCCCCCCGGGCCAGTGCTCCTCTTAGTGTTGGTCCACCTTGTGAGCCACCGGTGGCCACCAGGGGCAACTTTGGGCTGGCCTACCGGAAGTTTGGACAATCTGAGTGTGCCCTGAGAACGAGATATGTGCAGCTCCTATCGGGATTTGTCGGCACATTCGGGCGGTGTTGCTGGACTTGCTTTACCATTGTCGAGGATGTCTTGTAACCGGGATGCCGAGTCTGATCGGATTGTCTTGGGAGAAGGAATATCCTTCGTTGACCGTGAGAGCTTGTGATGGGCTAAGTTGGGACACCCCTGCAGGGATTGATCTTTCGAAAGCCGTGCCCGCGGTTATGGGCAGATGGGAATTTGTTAATGTCCGGTTGTAGAAAACCTGAAGTTGATCTTTATTAAAATACACCAACCGCGTGTGTAACCGTGATGGTCTCTTTCCGGCGGAGTCCGGGAAGTGAACACGGTGTTGGAGTAATGCTTGATGTAGGTTGTTCTAGGATCACTTCTTGATCATAGTTGTTTGACCGTGCTTTTGCCTTCTCTTCTCGCTCTCATTTGCGTTGTTAGCCACCAAATAGGCTAGTCGCTTGCTGCAGCTTGATAACCCGCAAGTATAGGGGATCGCAACAGCTTTCGAGGGTAGAGTATTCAACCCAAATTTATTGATTCGACACAAGGGGAGCCAAGGAATATTCTCAAGTATTAGCAGCTGAGTTGTCAATTCAACCATACCTGGAAACTTAGTATCTGCAGCAAAGTGTTTAGTAGCAAAGTAATATGATAATGGTGGTAGCGGTAACAAAAGTAAAGACAGCAAAAGTAATGTTTTGGTATTTTGTAGTGATTGTAACAGCGGCAACGGAAAAGTAAATAAGCGAGAACCAGTATATGGAAAACTCGTAGGCACCGGATAAGTGATGGATAATTATGCTGGATGCGGTTCATCATGTAACAGTCATAACATAGGGTGACATAGAACTAGCTCCAATTCATCAATGTAATGTAGGCATGTATTCCGTATATAGTCATACGTGCTTATGGAAAAGAACTTGCATGGCATCTTTTGTCCTACCCTCCCGTGGCAGCGGGGTCCTATTGGAAACTAAGGAATATTAAGGCCTCCTTTTAATAGAGAACCGGAACAAAGCATTAGCACATAGTGAATACATGAACTCCTCAAACTATGGTCATCACCGGGAGTGTTCCCGATTATTGTCACTTCGGGGTTGCCGGATCATAACACATAGTAGGTGACTATAGACTTGCAAGATAGGATCAAGAACTCACATATATTCATGAAAACATAATAGGTTCAGATCTGAAATCATGACACTCGGGCCCTAGTGACAAGCATTAAGCATAGCAGAGTCATAGCAACATCAATCTCAGAACATAATGGATACTACGGATCAAACCCTAACAAAACTAACTCGATTACATGATAAATCTCATCCAACCCATCATCGTCCAGCAAGCCTACGATGGAATTACTCACGCACGACGGTGAGCATCATGAAATTGGTGATGGAGGATGGTTGATGATGACAACGACGACGAATCCCCCTCTCCGGAGCCCCGAACGGACTCCAGATCAGCCCTCCCGAGAGGTTTTAGGGCTTGGCGGCGGCTCCATATCATAAAACGCGATGATTTCTTCTCTCTGATTTTTTTCTCTCCGAAAGCAAATATATAGAGTTGGAATTGGCGCCGGAGGGTCAACAGGGGCCCCACGAGGTAGGGGGCGTGCCCTAGGGGGGGTGCGCCCCCCACCCTTGTGGAAAGGGTGTGGGCCCCCTGGTCTTCATATTTGGCGAGGATTTTTTTTATTTTTTCTAAGACCTCCCGTGGAGTTTCAGGTCATTCCGAGAATATTCGTTTTCTGCACATAAAACAACATCATGGTAATTCTGCTGAAAATAGCGTCAGTCCGGGTTAGTTCCATTCAAATCATACAAGTTAGAGTCCAAAACAAGGGCAAAAGTGTTTGGAAAAGTAGATACGACGGAGACGTATCAACTCCCCCAAGCTTAAACCCTTGCTTGTCCTCAAGCAATTCAGTTGACAAACTGAAAGAAAGAAAGGAAAACTTTTACAAACTCTGTTTGCTCTTGTTGTTGTAACTATGTCAAGCCAACATTCAAGTTTTCAGCATAGATCATAACTAACCACACTTGCAATAATTCTCAGGTCTCATCATTACTCATATCAATAGCATGATCAACTAGCAAGTCATAATAATAAATCTCGGATGACAACACTTTCTCAAAACAATCATAATATGATATAACAAGATGGTACCTCGCTAGCCCTTTCTGAGACCGCAAAACATAAATGCAGAGCACCTTTAAAGATCAAGGACTGACTAGACACTGTAATTCATGGTAAAAGAGATCCAATCATAGTCATACTCAACATAGATTAATAGTGATGAATGCAAATGACGGCTGTGCTCTCCAGCTAGTGCTTTTTAATAAGAGGGTGATGACTCAGCATAAAAGTAAATGGATAGGCCCTTCGCAGAGGGAAGCAGGGATTTGTAGAGGTGCCAGAGCTCGATTTTGAAATAGAGATAAATTGTATTTTGAGTGGTATACTTTCATTGTCAACGTAGCAACTAAGAGATGGCGATATCTTCCATGCTAAACACATTATAGGCGGTTCCCAAACAGAATGGTAAAGTTTATACCCCCCCTCCACCAACAAGCATCAATCCATGGCTTGCTCGAAACAACGAGTGCCTCCAACATACATCAGGTCCCAGGGGGAGTTTTGTTTGCAATTAGTTTTGATTTAGTTTGCATAAAGCATGGGACTGGGCATCCCGGTGACCAGCCATTTTCTCGTGAGTGAGGAGCGGAGTCCACTCCTCTTGAGAATAACCCGCCTAACACGGAAGATAAGGACAGCCTTTGTTGATACATGAGCTATTCGAGCATACAAAACAGAATGTTTAATTGAAGGTTTAGAGTTTGGCACATACAAATTTACTTGGAACGGCAGGTAGATACCGCACATAGGAAGGTATAGTGGACTCATCTGGAATAACTTTGGGGTTTAAGGGTTTTGGATGCACAAGCAGTATTCCCGCTTAGTACAAGTGAAGGCTAGCAAAAGACTGGGAAGCGACCAACTAGAGAGCGACAACAGCCATATACATGCATTAAAATTAATAAACATTGGATGCAAGCATGAGTAGGATATAATCCACCATGAACATAAATATCGTGAAGGCTATGTTGATTTTGTTTCAACTACATGCGTGAACATGTGCCAAGTCAAGTCACTTAAATCATTTAAAGGAGGATACCACCCCATCATACCACATCATAATCATCTCAATAGCATGTTGGCATACAAGGTAAATCATTATAACTCATAGATAATCAAGCATGGCACAAGCAACTATGATCTCTAATTGTCATTGCAAACATGTTTATTCATAATAAGCTGAATCAAGAACGCGGGACTCATCATATTTACAAAAACAAAAGAGGTCGAGTTCATACCAGCTTTTCTCATCTCAGTCAGTCCATCATATATCATCATAATTGCCTTTCACTTGCACGACCGAACGGTGTGAATAATAATAAGAGTGCACGTGCATTGGACTAAGCTGGAATCTGCGAGCATTCAATAAACAGGAGAAGACAAGGCAATATGGGCTCTTGGTTAAATCAACAATAATGCATATAAGAGCCACTTCAACAATTTAATTATGGTCTTCTCCTACTGACCCCCAAAGAAAAGAAAAGAAATAAAACTATTTACACGGGAAAGCTCCCAACAAGCAAAAGAAGAACGGGAAATATTTTTGGGTTTTCTTTTTAATTATTACTACTACAGCAGAAAAATAAACTACTACTAATTTTTTTGGTTTTTCTTAAGGTTTTACAAACACACAAGAAGAAGGCAGGAAAAAGAAAATAAACTAGCATGGATATTACAGTGAAAAAGTATGAGCACCGACATCTAGCAATGAGTGTGTGTGAACATAAATGTAATGTCGGTGAGAAATATGTACTCCCTAAAGCTTCGGCTTTTGGCCTAAGTTGGTCTATGGCCACGGCTGGCCTGGCGGATATCCATAATAATAGTTGTTGTGGTCGTACTGTGATGAAGAAGAAGAAGGCTCCGATTGCCATTGGCTGGCAATCATCTCCGGATCCCACTGATAGTTAGACTGTCGTGAAGGATCAAATTGTGGTTCCGGCTCTGGCTCCTCAGCTGGTGCAGGGTTCCGGTAGGCGTGAATAGCTTCCAACGGAACAAGGTACGTGCCTACAGTCAAATCAAACAAAGAAGGAGTAGGCAAGGTAATAGTCTCAGGATGATGTTTATTAAAGAACAATTGATATCTAAACTCCCCTGCCCTATTCTTAACAATAAAATCATGTGCCACCATACTTTTATGATCTAGATAAACACGGGTTAGCACTTTTTCTTCCTTCTCAGCATGCCTAATAGGTATGTTAAAATGTGCTGCTAGGCGTGTAGCATAAATGCCTCCAAAGATGGGACCCTTAGTACGGTTCATATTTAACCGTCTAGCAATAATACCGCCCAAACTAAAAGTGTTATCACTATATAAACCTTGGAGCGGAATAATTAAATCAGGGATACTAAGGTTTCCAGAATTTCCGCGTCCAATTAAACAACGACTAGCAAATAATGCAAAGTAACGCAAAACAGGAAAATGTATGCTAGTGATTCGTGCATCAGAAACCTTCTTGGTTTCTCCTACCGTGATATTATCAATAAACCCAGCCACATCATCATGATGTGGTTCTTCTGTCTTGCCCTCAAAAGGGACTAAACAAATCCGACAGAAATCAAAAAGTGACATCTCCTTAGGCTCATCATATAAATGAAATTCCACCGTAGGTGGTGAGTTCCTAGGAGAAAATAAAAGTTTTGCACAAAGGTATTTGTGAGTAAGAGATACTGATCGCATTGGTCGTGGAGGAAAACGGTGAGGCCTGCATTGTGAGCCAATTCATGAAAATCTTCATAGATACCGGCTGCTCTCAAGAAATCTTCAGAAGGCCATTCACACGCCCGAATCTTCGCGGTGCGTGGCAAATTATACTTAGGCTTAGGTGCCTTTTCCTTTGAGCTTTGGCTTGATGAGCCCCTCAATAATCTCCTCATCATTTTTCTGAAACAATCTGAAATTTTTAGTAACTTCAGAATAAAAGTAAACCAAACTCAATAAAACTGATAGCAACTACTCCTACAAGTGCCTAGAGCCTATATCAAGCATTAGAACTACTTGGAACCATATAAATCTGACATGCAAGCTCAAGAACATGGTCACTTATACAGCACAAATTTGCAATGAATAAAGCACTAGAACAAAAACTAATTGGACCAATGGAGGAGTCACATACCAAGGAACAATCTCCCCAAGCAGTTTTGCGAGAGGTGCTTTGAGCAAGGAGATCGAAAATCGCAGCAAAAGTGGCTGGAACTCGTGCTTGAGTTGGTTTTTCGGGTTTGTGTCAGATAGAGGAAGAAGATGGGTGCTGGGATAAGTGGAGGAGAGCTACCATGGGCCCACGAGGCAGGGGGCGCGCCTTATAGGGGGGGGGGGCGCCCACCACCCTCGTGACCAGGTGGCAGCTCCTCCCGCGGTAATTTTTGCACAGTAAATTCTCAGATATTCCCGAAAAATCATATTAAATTGGCATGGCATTCTGAGGACTTTTATTTTCGGGATATTTTTATATTGCATGGATAAGTCAGGAAACAGACAGAAAAATACTATTTTTACTTTATTTAATATAAATAACAGAAAATATAGAGAGGGTACAGAAGTTTGTGCTTCTAGTTTCATCCATCTCATGCTCATAAAAAAGAATCCACTAACAAGGTTGATCAAGTCTTGTTAACAAACTCATTCCGACAATCATGAAACCGGAGAAAATTTCGAATAACACTAAGTTACCTCAACGGGGATATGCACATCCCCAATAATAAGAATATCATATTTCTGTTTGACAGTAGGAAGAGGAAATTCAAAACCTCCAAATATAATTGATGGAGTTTTCCCAATAGAATTGATACTATGAACTTGAGGTTGTTTCCTCGGAAAGTGTACCATATGCTCATTACCATTAACATGAAAAGTGACATTGCCTTTGTTGCAATCAATAACATCCCCTGCAGTATTAAGAAAAGGTCTTCCAAGAATAATAGACATACTATCATCCTCGGTAATATAAAGTATAACAAAGTCCGTTAAAATAGTAACGTTTGCAACCACAACAGGCACATCCTCACAAATACCGACAGGTATAGCAGTTGATTTATCAGCCATTTGCAAAGATATTTCAGTAGGTGTCAGCTTATTCAAGTCAAGTCTACGATATAAAGAGAGAGGCATAACACTAACACCGGCTCCAAGATCACATAAAGTAGTTTTAATATAATTTCCCTTAATGGAGCAAGGTATATTAGGTACTCCGGGGTCTACAAGTTTCTTTGGTATTCCACCCTTAAAAGTATAACTAGCAAGCATGGTGGAAATTTCAGCTTCCGGTATCTTTCTTTTATTAGTAATGATATCTTTCATATATTTAGCATAAGGATTTGTTTTGAGCACATCAGTTAATCTCATACGCAAAAAGATAGGCCTAATCATTTCAGCAAAGCGCTCATAATCTTCATCATCCTTTTTCTTGGATGGTTTTGGAGGAAAAGGCACGGGTTTCTGAACCCATGGTTCTCTTTCTTTACCATGTTTCCTAGCAACAAAGTCTCTTTTATCATAAAGTTGATTCTTTGATTGTGGGTTATCAAGATCAACAGCAGGTTCAATTTCTACATCATTATCATTACTAGATTGAGCATCATCATGAACATTATCACTAATATTTTTACTAGGTTCATGTTCATTACCAGATTGTGTTTCAGCATCAGACATAGATATATCATTTGTATTATCAGGTGGTTCAGCAATAGGTTCACTAGAAGTTTGCACATTTCTATCATTTTTCTTTTTCTTCTTTTTAGAAGAACCAGGAACATCAATATTATTTCTTTGAGAATCTTGCTCGATTCTCTTAGGGTGGCCTTCAGGATACAACGGTTCCTGAGTCACTCTACCAGTTCTAGTAGCCACTTTAACATCATAATCATTTTTCTTACTATTCATTTCATCAAGCACTTCTTTTTGAGCTTTAAGTACTTGTTCTACTTGGGTGGTGACCATAGAAGCATGTTTGCTAACAAGTTTAAGTTCACCTTTAATATCAGCCATATAATCACCCAAGCATCTAATCATATAAGCATTTTCTTTTAATTGTCTACCAAAATAAGCATTGGAGTCGTCTTGCTTAAACATAAAGTTATCAAACTCATCCAAGCACTGACTAGCAATTTTAGTAGGAGGGACTTCAGCTTTATCATATCTATAGAGAGAATTTACCTTTACTACCTGTGTCGAGATATCTGGATCAGGAGGTTCTTCAGTAAATAAATAATTGAGATCATATGTTTCTTCAATAGGCGGTGAATTAAGACCATGTATTTCTTCAATAGGAGGTAAATTCTTAACGTCTTCAGCTTTAATACCTTTTTCTTTCATAGATTTCTTTGCCTCTTGCATATCTTAGGGACTGAGAAATAGAACACCTCTCTTCTTCGGAGTTGGTTTAGGAATAGGCTCAGTAATTGGAGCAGGAGATGGCTCAGGAGCTGGCTCAGGAGGTGCCCAATTATTTTCATTTGTCAACATATTATTCAATAGAATTTCAGCTTCATCTGGTGTTCTTTCCCTGAAAAGAGAACCAGCACAACTATCCAGGTAATCTGTGGAAGCATCGGTTAGTCCATTATAAAAGATATCAAGTATTTCAAGTTTCTTAAGAGGATGATCAGGCAAAGCATTAAGTAACTTCAGAAGCCTCCCCCAAGCTTGTGGGAGACTCTCTTCTTTAATTTGCACAAAGTTGTATATTTCCCTCAAAGCAGCTTGTTTCTTATGAGCAGGGAAATATTTAGCAGAGAAGTAATAAATCATATCCTGGGGACTACGCACACAACCAGGATCAAGAGAATTAAACCATATCTTAGCATCGCCCTTTAATGAGAACGGAAATATTTTGAGTAAATAGAGGTAACGTGATCTCTCATTATTAGTTAACAGGGCAGCTATATCATTTAACTTAGTAAGATGTGCCACAACAGTTTTAGATTCATAGCCATAAAATGGATCAGATTCAACCAAAGTAATTATATCAGGATCAACAGAGAATTCATAATCTTTATCAGGAACACATATAGGTGAAGTAGAAAAAGCAGGGTCAGGTCTCATTCTATCTCTAAGTGATTCTTTGTTCCATTTAATTAATAACCTCTTAAGCTCATATCTATCTTTGCAAGCAGAAATAGCAGCAGAACATTCCCTATCAAAAAGATAACCTTCAGGAATAACAGGCATATTTTCATCATCACTATCATCATCGTATTCAGATTCAATAATTTCTCTTTCTCTAGCCCTAGCAATTTGTTCATCAAGAAATTCACTAAGGGGCACAGTAGTATCAGGCATAGAAGCAGTTTCATCATAAGTATCATGCATAGCAGAAGTGGCATCATGAATAACACGCGACATATCAGAACGAATAGCAGAAGTAGATGTAGGAGTCGCAAACTTACTCATAACAGAAGGTGAATCAAGTGCAGAGCTAGATGGCAGTTCCTTACCTCCCCTCGTAGTTGAGGGATAGATCTTGGTTTTTGGATCTCTCAAGTTCTTCATAGTGTCCAGCAGATATAAATACCAAGTGACTCAAAGAATAGAGCTATGCTCCCCGGCAATGGCGCCAGAAATTTGTCTTGATAACCCACAAGTATAGGGGATCGCAACAGCTTTCGAGGGTAGAGTATTCAACCCAAATTTATTGATTCGACACAAGGGGAGCCAAAGAATATTCTCAAGTATTAGCAGCTGAGTTGTCAATTCAACCACACCTGGAAACTTAGTATCTGCAGCAAAGTGTTTAGTAGCAAAGTAATATGATAATGGTGGTAGCGGTAACAAAAGTAAAGACAACAAAAGTAATGTTTTTGGTATTTTGTAGTGATTGTAACAACAGCAACGGAAAAGTAAATAAGCGAGAACCAGTATATGGAAAACTCGTAGGCACCGGATCAGTGAGTGATAATTATGCCGGATGCGGTTCATCATGTAACAGTCATAACATAGGGTGACACAGAACTAGCTCCAATCCATCAATGTAATGTAGGCATATATTCCGTATATAGTCATACGTGCTTATGAAAAAGAACTTGCAGGACATCTTTTGTCCTACCCTCCCATGGCAGCGGGGTCCTATTGGAAACTAAGGAATATTAAGGCCTCCTTTTAATAGAGAACCGGAACAAAGCATTAGCACATAGTGAATACATGAACTCCTCAAACTATGGTCATCACCGGGAGTGGTCCCGATTATTGTCACTTTGGGGTTGCCGGATCATAACACATAGTAGGTGACTATAGACTTGCAAGATAGGATCAAGAACTCACATATATTCATGAAAACATAATAGGTTCAAATCTGAAATCATGGCACTCGGGCCCTAGTGACAAGCATTAAGCATAGCAAAGTCATAGCAACATCAATCTCAGAACATAATGGATACTAGGGATCAAACCCTAACAAAACTAACTCGATTACATGATAAATCTCATCCAACCCATCACCGTCCAGCAAGCCTACGATGGAATTACTCACGCACGACGGTGAGCATCATGAAATTGGTGATGGAGGATGGTTGATGATGACAACGACGACGAATCCCCCTCTCCGGAGCCCCGAATGGACTCTAGATCAGCCCTCCCGAGAGGTTTTAGGGCTTGGCGGCGGCTCCGTATCATAAAACGCGATGATTTCTTCTCTCTGATTTTTTCTCTCCGAAAGCAAATATATAGAGTTGGAATTGGCGCCGGAGGGTCAACAGGGGCCCCACGAGGTAGGGGGGCGCGCCCTAGGGGGGTGCGCCCCCCACCCTTGTGGAAAGGGTGTGGGCCCCCTGGTCTTCATATTTGGCGATGATTTTTTTTATTTTTTCTAAGACCTCCCGTGGAGTTTCAGGTCATTCCGAGAATATTTGTTTTCTGCACATAAAACAACATCATGGTAATTCTGCTGAAAACAGCGTCAGTCCGGGTTAGTTCCATTCAAATCATACAAGTTAGAGTCCAAAACAAGGGCAAAAGTGTTTGGAAAAGTAGATACGACGGAGACGTATCACAGCTCCACCTCATACCTTTTACCTTACCTATAAGCTTAAATAGTCTTGATCGCGAGGGTGTGAGATTGTTGAGTCCCCATGACTCACAAATACTTCCAAAACCAGCTTGCAGGTGCCGTTGAACCCTGCAGATGACGCAACCAAGCTCAAGTAGGATCTCTATGAAGTTCATGTTCTTTATGTTGTTCCACTTTCCAGTTGATCAGTAGTGGAGCCCAGTTGGGACGATCGGGGATCTGTGTAGCATTTGGGGTAGTCTTCTTTTATTTTGCTTTCGTAGTCGGACCTTGATTGTATTTGGATGATGTAATGCTTTATTCATGTATTGTGTGAAGTGGTGATTGTAAGCCAACTATGTATCTCTTTCCCTTATTTATTACATGGGTTGTTGTGAAGATTACCTCACTTGCGACATTGCTTTCAATGCGGTTATGCCTCTAAGTCGTGCTTCGACACGTGGGAGATATAGCCGCATCGAGGGCATTACACACCCACCACCCACTTAGTAGCCACTGTCGATGACTTAACCGAAATGCTCGACTTCGACTCCGAAGACATCGATGGTATGGACGACGATACGGGAGTCGAAGAGGAATCACTGCCCAAAGGGCGCTGGACAGCCACCTCGTCATACGATATATACATGGTGAACACACCCAAAGAAGGCAATGGCAACGAGACAACGGAGGACGACCCCTCCAAGAAGCAACCCAAGTGCCGGCATCAGCGGCGCTGCTCTAAGTCCCGCCAAGGCAAAAGTGGTGATACCGGCACCGGAGATAATAGCACTTCAGACAGCGCTGAAGACAACAACAATCCCCTCCAGCAAGATTTAGAGCAGGAGGATGGAGGAGCCAGCTCTCCTGAGAAAGCGGCAGATGGAGAGCCGGATGATGATAATTACAGGCCTCCCTCCGAAGACGAGGCAAGCCTCGGCGATGACGAATTCGTCATGCCAGAGGATCCCGTCGAACAAGAGCGCTTCAAGCGCAGGCTGACAGCCACGACAAATAGCCTTAAGAAAAAGCAGCAGCTTCAAGCTGATCAAGATCTGCTAGCTAACAGATGGACTGAAGTCCTGGCGGCCGAGGAGTATAAACTCGAACGCCCCTCCAAGAGTTACCCAAAGTGCAAGTTGCTACCCCGACTGGAGGAGGAAGCACCGAAACCTACATCCCCGGCGTATGACGCGGCTGATCGGCCACCTCGTGGCCGCGACAGAGAGATATTCCAGCCAAAAGCTCAGCCCGCACCCCGACGTCATTCAAATAAAAAGGCAGGGGAAATACGCCAGACATGTGGGACGTATTGGAGGACAAAGCAAAACATGCAAGATCGATCTATGGATCAAGAGGGCGCGCCACTATGCGAGACGATGATCGTCACGCCGAATATAGCAAAAGCAAGTCTGGCCGGGCCGAACATAGCGGACAAGACTCATCCGAGCTGCGGCGCGATATAGCCCAGTACAGAGGCACCGCACACCCCTTATGCTTCACAGACGAAGTAATGGATCATCAAATCCCAGAGGGTTTCAAACCCGTAAATATAGAATCATACAATGGCACAACAGATCCTGCGGTGTGGATCGAGGATTTCCTCCTGCACATTCACATGGCCGGCGGTGATGACCTACACGCCATCAAATACCTCCCACTCAAACTCAAAGGACCAGCTCGGCATTGGCTCAATAGCTTGCCAGCAGAGTCCATTGGCTGTTGGGAAGATGTCGAAGCCGCATTCCTCGACAACTTTCAGGGCACTTATGTACGACCACCAGACGCCGATGACTTGAGCCACATAATTCAGCAGCCAGAAGAATCGGCCAGGCAATTCTGGACACGGTTCCTAACAAAGAAAAATCAAATCATCGACTGTCCGGATGCAGAGGCCCTAGCAGCTTTCAAGCACAACATCTGCGACGAGTGGCTAGCCCGGCACCTTGGTCAGGAAAAGCCGAAATCTATGGCAGCCCTCAGGACACTCATGACATGCTTTTGCGTGGGAGAAGACAGCTGGCTGGCTCGCAGTAATAACATATCAACAAACCATGGTACTTCGGATACCAAGGACGGCAATGGCAGGTCACGTCGCAACAAGCACAAGCGGCGCAGTAACAACGATAATACCGAGGATACGACAGTCAATGCCGGATTCAAAGGCTCTAAACCCGGTCAGCGGAAAAAGCCATTCAAAAGAAACACTCCGGGCCCGTCCAATTTGGACCGTATACTTGATCGCTCATGTCAAATACATGGCACCCCCGACAAGCCAGCCAACCACACCAACAGGGACTGTTGGGTGTTCAAGCAGGCCGGCAAGTTAAATGCCGAAAACAAAGATAAGGGGTCACATAGCAATGACGAGGAGGAGCCCCGGCAGCCGAACACCAGAGGACAGAAGAGGTTCCCCCCACAAGTGCGGACGATGAACATGATATAAGCAACCCACATCCCCAAGAGGGAGCGGAAGCGTGCACTCAGGGACGTATATGCGTTGGAGCCAGTCGCCCCCAAGTTCAACCCATGGTCCTCCTGTCCGATCACCTTCGATCGCAGGGACCATCCCACTAGCATCCGTCATGGCAGATTCGCCGCACTGGTCCTAGACCCAATCATTGACGGATTTCACCTCACTGGAGTCCTAATGGACGGTGGCAGCAGCCTGAACCTGCTTTATCAGGACACAGTGCGCAAAATGGGTATAGACCCCTCAAGGATCAAACCCACTAAAGCGACCTTTAAAGGCGTCATACCAGGTGTAGAGGCCCATTACACAGGCTCAGTCACACTGGAAGTGGTCTTTGGATCTCCGGATAACTTCCGAAGTGAAGAGTTAATCTTCGACATAGTCCTGTTCCGCAGTGGCTACCATGCAATGCTCGGGCGAACCGCATTTGCAAGATTCATTTGCATATCTCAAGCTCAAGATGCCAGGGCCTCGGGGGGTCATCACAGTCAATGGAAACACAGAGCGCTCTCTCCGCACGGAGGAGCACACTGCGGCCCTCGTAGCAGAAGTGCAAAGCAGCCTCTTAAGGCAATCCACTAGTTCGGCAATTAAGGACTCGGACAACTTCAAACGCGCCCGGAGTAATCGGCAACCGGACCGCCTGGCACGTCCCGAGCTCGCATAGCAATGCGGCGCCCACCCCGGCCCCAGCCAAACGGCAAAATCCATGCCAGCGTACATAATTACGCATTAAAAATACCATGGGCACAGGCGGGAAGGGGGGCACGACGGCGGCACGCCCCAAATCGCGGCTTAAACCGCACTAGGGGCTTCCCGCTTTGTTATTTTTCTCTTTCAGGACTTTAATCTCCGGAAACCCTGTCCGGCAGCGTGATTGCCGAACACATGATGCAGCAACCAAGGAGGCAGAAAGCTACGTCACACCACGGAACTCCCAGGTGGATTACGATAAATGAGTGAAATATTTGTTTTAATACTATTCATCAGCTTGCCCTTGGGAGGGACATGTCAAACAGTCCTACTTTTTGCTTATCGCACTACTTGTATCATTCTGCTTTAACGCACCTTTTTGAATAAAAAATGCATAGCATTAAGACTATTATTGCATTCTTCTTTTATATATATATATATATATGTCCATTCATGACATCCAGCACCCGTACACTCTGGTATGGCCAATACGCTAGGCGCTTAAGCATACCTCATAATACGGCGTGAGAAGTCCGAACACTTTCGACAGTGCGACTCCCGGAACTTATAGCATTATATGCATCAGCTCCGAATCATGTCTTGGGTCAATAGTTGGGTTTGCCCGGCTCCCATGTTTTGGTACCTTACATTCCGCTATATCGGCTAAGGTAGCACTGGGAGAACTACTGCGATTGTGCCCCGGTTCTGCTAGGCTAAGCACCTCAGTAGAGAAAGCTAAAACTGATTGTCATATAAGGTGAGAGACTGGTCGCTGTTCGAGAGGTTTTCGAGTCCCTAAAGACTTATGCCACTTAGAGCGAGGAGCCGGCCCTGTCCGGCTTAAGGCGCGTATCGCGCCCCTAATTCGGCCTTCCGAATACTAGGGGCTTCGCCGAAATTTAAAATTATAGAATTCTATGGCTAAGTGAGAGTGATAACGCATTATAGTCCGATTGCCTTGTTCGTTGTGCTGAGCACCTCCCTCGAAGGACCCAACAATGGGAACAAGAGTGCTCAGGTTCATCCCGTACACCCCAACACTCGTGGCGTGGGGGTAGAAGCCGACGACTAGCCATCTATCAGATTTGATAAACAGCCGAACAAAAGGTAATATTTTAAATTCAAACAAGTGTTGCATAGCGCATATGAACAATTTTTCATAAATACAGGATTGCACGAGCGAGTTTACTCGAATATTATATCTTTCGTACACTCGTCCGCTACGAGACGAGCGCCCTTCAGGGCACCCTCATAGTACATCTCGGGGTGGCGATGCTCCTTGCCCTGTGGCGGCCCTTCCTTCACCAGCTTCACGGCATCCATCTTGGCCCATTGCACCTTTACACAGGCGAAAGCCCGGCGTGCACCTTCGATGCAGACGGACCGCTTGATGACTTCAAGCCGTGGGCAGGCATCCACAAGCCGCCTCACCAGGCCGAAGTAGCTGTTGGGAAGGGCATCGCCAGGCCACATCCGGACTATAAAGCCCCTCATGGCCTGTTTGGCCGCCTTGTGCAGCTCGACCAGTTGCTTCAGCTGGTCGCTCAGAGGCATCGGGTGTTCGGTCCCAGTATACTTAGACCAGAACAGCTTCTCCGTTGAGCTTCCCTCCTCGGCCTGGTAAAACTGTGCGGCATTCGACATGCTGCGGGGCAAATCTGCGAATGCTCCTGGAGAGCTCTGGATTCGGTAAGTAACAAGTAATTCACTTTCACATGCTTGCTTTGCATATAGAATTCCTTAGCCGCCGCTATCTTCTTCATCGCATCTATCTCCCGGAGGGCCTTTTGGGCTTCGGCCTTGGTACTCTTTGCGCTCTCGAGGGCCGCGGCAAGCTCGGACTCTCGCGTCTTCAAGTCAAGCTCCAACTCCTCGTGCTTTGTCACGAGAGCATGGAGCTCTGCTGCACCTCGCCCACCTGTGCCTCATGCCTTTCCCGCTCGGGGCACTCCTTGGCCGCTTCATTTTCGGCCTTGGATAGCGCTTGCTTCAGGGTTGCCACCTCGGTCGTGGCCCCTGGCAAATTTACGATGATCCTGTCATTTTGCAATTGCATTCTTTTTATATATATCCATAGACAAGGTACTACTTACCTTTGTTCTCCTCGAGCTGCCTCTTAGCAAGGCCGAGATCATCCTTGGACCCTTTAAGGTCCTCCTTCAGTGCGGCGACCTTCGCAGTAAGTGCGGCAGAGGCCAACAGCGAAGCCTGCATACGCATATAGACATACTTATATTAGACTCCTGCATATTATTTGATCCTCTGTTCGGCTCTTCTTTTTGAACACCGAATAGAGCATCAGGGGCTACTGTCTATGTGGTAATATGTTTCCTATATTTCATAAACTTACCTCAAAGCCTGTTAGAAGGCTGGCACAGGCTTTAGTCAGTCCGCTCTTGGCGAACTGAACCTTCTGGACCACCGCACTCATAATAGTGCGGTGCTCTTCGTCGATGGAAGCACTGCAAAGCGCTCCCAGCAGATTGTCCGGTGCCTCTGGATGGACAGAGGTCACCGGCACAGGTGTTTTGCCCCTTTTGGAAGGAGGCCGCCTGCCCGAGTCCGGAACCACTGGGGGTTCCGGCGCGGTGTTCGGCTGAGGGACGAACTCGGAGCCCTCGGGAGCCTTGCTCCCTCGGCTCCCGGAGTCCGGAAGGTCGCCTTGAGGCGCCTCCGGGACTGTCTCCCCTTGGCCCGGTGCCTCTTGAGACAATACCTCGGCATTGTCCATAGGGCAAGGGGAGATGGCGGTCGGAAGTGGATCGCTATCCATATCCGACGAGCCCAGGGAGTCGTCCGACGATACATCGATACGGGCTCGCGGCGGTCTGCATAGTCATAATTCGGCGTTAGGAGAGGCAGTGCGACAAAGGTATGCTATGAGTTATTCTGGCATCCGAATACTTACAATTTCGCCAGGGGCTTGGACCTGAGCAGCCACTCGTCTTCGCCTTCGGCGATGATGGTGGAATAGTCCGGAAGGAGAGTCCTTCCCTTCTTGGACCCTTCGGCCCCCCTGGTTGGGGCAGCCTTCCTTTTCTTGTCTCCCCCAACTGAAGGGGGAGCATCTTCTTCTTCCTCCTCCTCGTCTTCGGGGGAGGAGTGTGTCGCAGAGTTGTCGGACGATGAGTCTGATAACACCTGGCATCGGTAACTCTTTCGGGCTCCCTTGGCCTTCTTGGTCTTCTTCGGCACCTTATAAGGGGCCGGAGTCAGCATCTCCGTAAGGAGAGCGTCCGTAGTGTCCTCGGGCAGAGGGGCCGGACAGTTAATCTGCCCTGACGTCTCCACCCAGTCCTGTCAAAGGCATGGAGATCATACCCCGCACATGTTAAGCTAGGGGAAATAAAATATCCTACCGGATGTATGGAACTCATCGAATGCGCTCGGCGCTTCGCGCTTAGCCCGCGGTCCTCGGTGAGGGAGGGAGGGACCTCGGCACCCTTGAACAGCACCTGCCAGACGTCCTTGTGCATCGTGTCGAAGAGCTCGCTCAGAGTCTGGTGCTGGCCCGGGTCAAACTCCCACAAGTTGAAATCCCGTTGTTGACACGGGAGGATCCGGCGGATGAGCATGACCTGGACTATGTTGACAAGCTTTAGCTTCTTGCCTGCCATATTCCAGATACATTTCTGGAGTCCGTCCAGCTCCACCGAAGGACCCCAGGACAAGCCCTTCTCTTTCCAGGAAGTGAGCCGCGTGGGGATTCCAGATTGAAACTTGGGGGCGGCCACCCAGTTGGCGTCGCGCGGCTCGGTGATGTAGAACCACGCCGATTGCCACCCCTTTATGGTCTCCACGAAGGAGCCTTCAAGCCATATAACGTTGGGCATTTTGCCCACCATGGCTCCACCGCATTCTGCTGGTTGGCCGCCCACCACCTTCGGCTTGATATTAAAGGTCTTTAGCCACAGGCCAAAGTGGGGCCGGATGCGGAGGAAAGCCTCACACACGACGATGAACGCCGAAATGTTGAGGACGAAGTTCGGGGCCAGATCATGGAAGTCCAGCCCGTGGTAGAACATGAGACCACGGACGAATGGATGGAGGGGAAACCCCAGTCCGTGGAGGAAGTGGTGGAGGAAGACTACCCTCTCGTGAGGTTCAGGGGTAGGAACGATCTTCCCTGCAGCGGGCAGCCGGTGCGCGATGTTCGCGGCCAAGTATCCGGCCCCGCGCAGCTTCTTGATGTGTCCCTCCGTAACGGAGGAAGCCATCCATTTGCCTCCCGCTCCGGACATGATTGGAGAAGGTTGAGGGGAAGGATGTAGGCTTGGGCGTTGGAGCTCGAGTGTGCAAGATAGGATGAGCAAGGAGGAAGAAGGCGTGGGTAGAAAAAGGTTAAACCTTGTCCCTTTATAAGGGCGGCCGAAACTATGCGCCCCCACTAGCCTGGCGAAACTCGCTTATCCCCCAAGCGCCGTAATCGATGGCGCAGTTGGGTTACCCACGCCCGTATTGATGAGAATCCCGTAATGAGGGGGACACGATCTCTGCTTTGACGAGACGTGTCAAAAAACTACCTCGCGTTATGTGCGGGGCTAGTTAAAGGAAACAGTTCGAATAATCACCGGGCCATGGCATGATGTCATGTTGCCGAAGCAAGTCAGCAGATTAGATTTTTGGAAATATTATTCTCTCTACGGTGGCATGTGGAACTTATTTTGCAGGGTCGGACACTATCCTTGTATTCAAATTCTTCCGTGGTGTATTCGGAGGAGGAACCCGCCTTGCAATGCCGAAGACAATACTGCGCGCCGGACTCATCATCATTGAAGCCTTGTTCAGGGGCTACTGAGGGAGTCCTGGATTAGGGGGTCTCCGGATAGCCGGACTATATCCTTTGGCCGGACTGTTGGACTATGAAGATACAAGATTGAAGACTTCGTCTCGTGTCCGGATGGGACTCTACTTGGCGTGGAAGGCAATCTAGACAGTACGGATATGGATATCTCCTCCTTTGTAACCGACCTTGTGTAACCCTAGCCCTTTCCGGTGTCTATATAAACCAGAGGGTTTTAGTCCGTAGGACAACAGACAATCATACCATAGGCTAGCTTCTAGGTTTAGCCTCTCGGATCTCGTGGTAGATCAACTCTTGTAATACTCATATCATCAAGAATAAATCAAGTAGGACGTAGGGTTTTACCTCCATCAAGAGGGTCCGAACCTGGGTAAAACATCGTGTTCCCTGCCTCCTGTTACCATCCGCCTTAGACGCACAGTTTGGGACCCCCTACCCGAGATCCGCCGGTTTTGACACCGACACTCATAAAATATTTAAGTGAAGCACAGAGAGCAATTCTAACAAGTCATGATATAATTTTGGCACTCTCAAATAGGTGTGTCCAGCAAGGGTTGATGACCTAAAACACAAAATAGAAAAAGCAAAGGCAGATATCATACAAGACGCTCCAAGCAACACACATATCATGTGACGAATAAAAATATAGCCTTGAGTAAAATACCGATAGTTGTTGGAAGAAAGCGCGGATGCCACTCGGGGCATCCCCAAGCTTAGTTGGTTGCTCATTCTTGGATAATATCTTGGGATGTCGGGGCATCCACAAGCTTAGGCTCTTGCATCCTTCCTTCATCCATCGTAATATAACTCAAAACTTGAAAACTTCAATCACACAAAACTCAACAAAACCTTCATGAGATCCGTTAGTATAAGAATAATAAATCACTACTATAATTGTTGTATCAAACCAATTCATATTTTTTTGTATTATATATACTTTATTCCAACTTTTCTGTGGTAAAAACTCATCAAAGAAAACCATAGAGCCATCAAAATAAGCACACAACACAAAGAAAACAGAATCTGTCAAAACAGAACAATCTGTAGCAATCTGACTATTTCGAATACTTTTGTAACTCCAAAATTCTGACAAATTAGGACGACCTGAGAAATTCGTATATTGATCTACTGCAATTGGAATGGGTATTTTATCTCTCTCTGGTAAAAATGATAATTATTTTCGTGAGTGCAAAACTTTCTGTTTTTTCAGCAAGATCAAACAACTATTGCCCAAGAAGATCATAAAGGATTTACTTGGCACAAACACTAATTAAAACACAAAAATCACAATCATAACAGTAGCATAATGGTGCTAACACTCAAAACAAGGAATCAAAAAGCAAAAATAAATTGTATTCATTGGGTTGCCTCCCAACAAGCACTATAGTTTTACGCCCTTAGCTAGGCATAAATTTTCAAGGGTCCTCACACAACAGATAATAATTGAAACACAAAGAGAGCATCATGAAACATGTGACAAACACATTTAAGTCTAACATACTTCCTATGCATAGAAATTTTATAAGAAAACAAATTATGAAGACAATAAATCTAAAGCATATGCAAAGGAGATGAATAAAACATTGACAATCTCAACATAATGAGAGGTAATTTAGTAACATGAAAATTTCCACAACCATATTTTCCTCTCTCATAATAATTACATGTAATATCATGATCAAATTCAACGATATAGCTATCACACAAATATTCTCTTCATGATCCACATGCATGCAAAGTTGACACTCTTCCAAAATAGTGGGATTATCATCAAATAAAGTCATGACCTCTCCAAACCCACTTTCATCAAAATGTTCATAAGATTGAACAATCTCCAAATATGTGGGATTATTTTTAGCTAAAGTTGACACTCTTCTAAACCCACTTTCAATATTATCGCAAACATATTCATCATGAGGTTTAAACAAATTTTCAAGATCATAGGAATCATTATCACCCCAATCATGATCATTACAATAAGTAGTGGACATAGAAAAACAAGCATCCCCATGCTTGGGGGTTTGCATATTATTTGAATAATTAACATTAATAGAATTTATAGTAAAATCATTGCAATTATGCTTTTCATTCAAGGAGCTATCATGAATCACTTCATAATTTTTTTCATCACTATTTTCAGATTCACGAATCTCAAGCAAAACTTCATAAAGATAATCTAGTGCACTCAACTCACTAGCAATTGGTTCATATAATTGGATCTCTTAAAAAGATTATCAAGCGGATGAGGATCCATATCAATAGATTTTTAGGAAGCGAAGATGCAAGCATATAGGAGGCACATGGCAACACAAGCAAACAAAAGATCTGACGAGAAAAAGGCGAACCAAAAAGAGGGCGAATAAAACGGCAAATTTTTGTGAAGTGGGGGAGAGGCAAATGGCAAATAATGTAAATTGCGAGGAGATGAGATTTGTGATTAGGAACCTAGTTATGTTGAAGATCCTCCCCGGCAACGGCGCCAGAAATTCCTTTCGATGTCGCTTGAAGCTACGTCGGTATTTCCCCAAAGAGGAAGGGATGATGCAGCACAGCGGCGGTAGGTATTTCCCTCAGATATGAAACCAAGGTTATCGAACCAGTAGGAGAACCAAGCAACACAACATAAACAACCCGTGCACACAAATAACAACACCTCGCAACCCATGTGTTAAAGGGGTTGTCAATCCCTCCCCGGCAACGGCGCCAGAAATTCCTTTTGATGTCGCTTGACGCTACATCGGTATTTCCCCAAATTGGAAGGGATGATGCAGCACAACAACGGTAGGTATTTCCCTCAGATATGAAACCAAGGTTATCGAACCAGTAGGAGAACCAAGAAACACAACGTAAATAGCCCCTGCCCACAAATAACAACACCTCGCAACCCGACGTGTTAAAGGGGCTGTCAATCCCTTTCGGGTAATGGTGCCAGAAATTGGCGTGCGGACGGGAATAAGTTGTAAATATTGATAGATCGAACGCGAACAAAATAAATAAAGATAAATTGCAGCAAGGTATTTTTGGGGTTTTGGTTTAATAGATCTGAAAATAAAAGCAAATAAAAGTAGATCGCAAAGGCAAAGAATATGAGAAAGAGACTCGGGGGCCGTAGGTTTCACTAGTGGCTTCTCTTGAGAAAAATAGCAAACGGTGGGTGAGCAAATTACTGTTGGGCAATTGATAGAACCTTAAATAATGGTGACAATATCCAGACAATGATCATTACATAGGCATCACGTCCAAGATTAGTAGACCGACTCCTGCCTGCATCTACTACTATTACTCCACACATCGACCGCTATCCAGCATGCATCTAGTGTACTAAGTTCATCGAAAAACGAAGTAATGCAATAAGAACGATGACATTATATAGACAAGATCCGTTTATCTATCGTGTTAGATATAGATCCCATATTTTTATCCTCGGTAGCAACGATACATACGTGCCGGTTCCCCTTCTGTCAGTGGGATCAAGCACCGTAAGATCGAATCCACTACCGGGCACCTCTTCAAATAGATTAAGTTGGCCAAACAAAACTCAAATACCGGAGAAGAAATACGAGGCTATAAGAGATCGTGCATAAAAGAGATCAAAGAAACTCAAATACTTTCATGGATATAAAAAGATATGAATGATCATAAACTCAAAGTTCATCGGATCCCAACAAACACACCGCAAAAGAGTTACATCATATGGATCTCCAAGAGACCATTGTATTGAGAATCAAGAGAGAGATGAAGCCATCTAGCTACTAACTACAGACCCGAAGGTCTACAAAGAACTACTCACGCATCATCGGAGAGGCACCAATGGAGGTGGTGAACCCCATCCGAGATGGTGTCTAGATTGGATCTGGTGGTTCTAGACTCTGCGACAGCTGGATGAATATTTTGTCGACTCCCCTAGTGTTCTGGGATTTTTGGGGTATTTATAGAGCAAATAGGCGGTCCGGGGGTACCCGAGGTGGGCACAACCAACCAGGGCGCGTCTGGGCCTCCTGGCGTGCCCTGGTGGGTTGTCCCCTCCTCGGTGCAACCAAGGCCCAACTTCTTCCTTTTGGTCCATAAAAAATCATCGTAAAGTTTCGTGGCATTTGGACTCCGTTTGATATTGATTTCCTGCAATGTAAAAAACATGGGAAAAACAGCAACTGTCACTTGGCACTGTCAATAGGTTAGTACCGAAAAATCTTTACCTAATATTAAAGGGAGAATCGTTTCTCCAGTTTTTTTGGTTTACGGTGGGACCTAGATAATTTTGGTACGTCGTAGAAGTTTTGTGGTGTGGGCGTTTTTCTCCTTCTCCCGATTTGTTTCTGGCAAAAAAATATCACAGGACGCACAGAGCCGCAATGGGCCGGCCCATTAGCATAACAGCCCACGCCAGTAAAAAGAATTCTAAGAAAAAATCCTGCACCATGAGGAATCGATCCAAGCCGCTCATGCTAAAGAGCTCAGCATGCTAGCCACTAAACTAAACATGACTTGCATTTTAATTAGCAGCGTGTAGTTTTAAATTAGCTGACAGTCGCGCCAGATACTGCATGGAAAATATATTTTTTTTGAAAAAGTTAATATATTTTAGAATGCGATTTTTTTTCAAAGTTGTTAATACAAAATTAAACTCCAACATTTTAAAAAAAAGAACAATATTTCGCTTTTTAAAAAACTTGAGTATATTTTAGAACACAAACAATTTTCAAAACTAGGATGTACTGTTGCGATTATTTTCCAAATTTGCAAACATTTTAAAAAGACAAATATTTTTAAAATTTTAAATTTGAAAAGGCAAAAAAAAATTAAACATGTTTTTTAAACTAAGAGGTACTGTAGCCAAATTGTTTCAGTCTATACCTATTAATTAAACTTGGCAAATTTTTGAAATATGCCCACATGATGCATTGTTTTAGTTCAATTTATCAAACTATGATATGGAAGGAATCTTTTTCTCTGTCGCGTCTTCACACGTACGACGATTCTCACTTGGCCCAGTGACTCCTGTCAAAATGCATGAGGAGTCCAACTAAAATTTCATGGTTGATCTGACACAAACTATTTAATTTACATGATGACATGGACATATATTATGTGCAGTGCTTTTCCCTATTATATTAACCAGATGATAAATAAGAAACTTTGTTCAACGCTCTTTCTCTTCGCCGGACACGAAGGCGGCTCAACAATCCATTGGACCTGGCCAACCTTGGTTAGTGACAACTGGTAATGCGACCACCGGCAACGAGGACGGCCGACGGCAAAGACGACAACGAAAACATGTGTCTCGTGTCGTATTTAAATGGAGGATGTGGACCTGAGGATGAGGTATTAGTCATGTTTATTATGTTATGGGCATGAGGATGAGTTTTTTAGCCATGCTCAATGGATAAGGGCATGTGAGGGTTGTTTTCTCCGTTGCAATGCACAGGCATGTTTGCTAGTAATAATAAAGCACGTAGGGTTTCTGCCCGTCCGTCGCGCCAATTTGCAAAAAAGACCCTACGTTTTCATGAAATCAATCTGTGGTACATATTTAAGTCATACCGAACCGTTATTTTACAGTTTTCAAAAAAAAAACCCTGACTTTTTAGGTATTCCGTTCGCGGATCATATTTAAGTCAAACAAATGCTTTTCTAAACCGTCCATATATTTTAAACTGTAGCTCCGATTTAAACATGTGATATATGAAATTTGATTAGAAAAATATGTAGAATATGAATATAAGATAATTTTAACCTGTTAAGTTTTTATAAATATTATTTTGGAAGATATTTAATTCAAACAAATCGTTTTCTAAATTATACGTATCTTTTAAATCATAACTCCGATTTTAATATGTTATATATGAAATTTGATTAGAAAAATGTGTGAAATATGTATATGATGTTAATTTTACCTTAAATATTTTTTAAATATTGTTTTGGAAGCAAACTTATAACTATAGCACACGATCCATTTTTTTGATACAGGCGGCGATCCGAATTGCAAATAAACACCCACTATAATTATATAGGGAAAAGAAAACATCAAGAACTACACATGCATACCTCTGAATACGTCACATGGGAAAATAATAGATTTCTCATCGCGAGTGTGCGAGAAAGCGAGAGAGAGGGAGAGGGAGGAGAGAGGGAGAGAGAGACATCTTAGGATCAACCACATTCTAACACATTTTGGTTTGTGTGAACACTAAGGCCACCGCCGGCGAAGGTGAGAAGAAGGATAGGCGAAAACACAAATATGATGCGTTGCGAAAATAAAGGAGATGGATCTACTGTGGTCTTGAGTGATGGTTGTTCGGTTAAGAGTGTGTGTTGTGTTTTTTCTCCCGTTGCAACGCAGGGCTCTTTTGCTAGTGATATAAAATGATTATAAAACATCCACGATTGATAATAAAACAACATAGAACAATCAAAAATTATAGATACGTTGGAGACGTATCAGCCGTCAAGGGTCAGATGGTTAAAACTGCAGCGATCACTTCTTTTGCAATCCAAGCTACTGAAGGAAATATGCCCTATATGCAATAATAAAGTTGTTATTTATATCCTGGATGAGCTCAGAATGTTGATGATCACGACACCTTTGTCGCGAGAGTTCATGAAGATGTAATCGATCGGTGACGACATCAAGTCAAGTAATGATGAAGTGAAAGGTTATTGGAACCAAAGGTACGACACAAACTCGAAACCAAGCTTGTTGTTCAAGGCGAATTGATATGACGATTAGGATCGACGTAAGGTTAGTTCATCGTCGAAAATTGGTGCTCCGAGAATAAGGACCAGGTAGCACCATTAGAATCGTCACGACAATGATATAGCCAAACAGGCTAGGAATGGCGTGATCGGGTACAAACTCGTACTTATAGAAGCTTACTGAAGAGTTGTTGAACCGTAGAGCGGACTCGGTTCAGTTATCGGTGTCTTTGAGTGTTCAATAACTCCGAGCCCATGAAAAATTGTAATCGGTGAGTATGTAGTACTTGATGAAGAACTCATAAGAAATTATGCAGTTCCAAGATAATCTCGAGATACCAGGTGGTAATACTCGACGACAGATCAAACTAGAAGTTGAACTGGGGTATTGCTCTATAGAAGACAAGTGCTTAAACTTGCACAGGACATGATATTTAAAGGAGAACATGGTCAGAACCACGATTGCAAAAAGGCCAGATC
>NC_041392.1:84609060-84613792 GCF_002162155.2 Triticum dicoccoides
TTTCGAAGATGACATTAGTTGTTGAAAGCTTTACCTGGTGCAATACCAGATAAGTATGACTCGTGAAAACTTTCGGGTTCACACGGTTTAGAGAAGGCATATGTTCAACCCATAGGGGCTTCTTAGAAACATATACCACAAGTTTCCAGAGTAAATAACACAAGCCCGAAAGCAGAGCATGGTTGGCCAAGCAGAGGATACAACTTAACAAGGGCATCATGTATAAGGGGAAGAACTCACAAAGTGTTCAAATGCGAAGGACACTGTCGGATAACAATCCAACAAAGGACTTGATGGTCCACAAAGGATTTGATACGAGTATCGGTACTCAACTAGAGGAAGAAGAATGCAAGGAGATCAGATTATAGAAACAACTGACTAACTCAATTGTCAAATGCAAAGGAATTATGATTTCCAAATCAAGGGATCAGAAGCAATGCTCTGTTTAGGGATGGATAAGTTGAATAGCCTTAGGGTACAATCAACGACAATTGGATTGGTCGAGAACCAATTCCAGTTAAAAGAATGGAAGCTCAGCCGAAAAGGTAATTTATAAGGATCAATAATGATTGCGTGTATTCGCAAACATATTGAGTCAACAGACTCAAAATGATAATGACAAGGAATGTCAATAAGACTACGAGACTTATGGGATTAACCATAATGCAAGCAGGCAAGAATTTCAAGAGCCAAAGGTTCTAGAGGATTTTCGGAAGATCGAATAGTATTTTGAAGACTTTTGTGAAACTCATGAACAACTGGGGATGAGCGGATACTTGACAAGTGCGGCGATTTATTTGAAGGGGTATTCATGTGGCAAAGAACTGCTAGGCAGTAGGCACGAAGTATTCTCGGAACAATAGAGAAAAATTCGGGTATCTTGTAATAACAAGAACAATGGGGAATGATCGTAAGAATGGCAAGTGTAAGTAGTTATCCATAAGGATTTATCGGTGGTCGGGAATAGCAAAAGTGATGGGCACAAAGTCTCGAGAGAATATCAAAGAGTATCTCCGAAATCTTCTGGTGCAGTCGGTGACCATCTGGACTGAAGGGGCTCTCCGGGAGAAAGTATTTTCGAGAACCTAAAGTTAGTTTTTATTAAAAATCGTTTAACCCGAATAGAAGAGGGTTCAGAATCCCAGAGTAAAGGTCGAGGAATAAAAGATCCTAATACCTCCCGATGGCGACGTGGGCCCATGGGCCACACAACCATGTTAGTAAAAGTTTTTCAACGACTAGACTCGACTTCGGCCAAGGAGTTGGAAAGGGGGATTCCTACAGGCAGTTGGCTCTGATACTAACTTGTGACGCCCCCGATTCAATCGTACACTAATCATGCCGCAAATGTGTACGATCAAGATCAGGGACTCATGGGAAGATATCACAACACAACTCTACAAATAAAATAAGTCATACAAGCATCATAATACAAGCCAGGGGCCTCGAGGGCTCGAATACAAGTGCTCGATCATAGACGAGTCAGCGGAAGCAACAATATCTGAGTACAGACATAAGTTAAACAAGTTGCCATAAGATGGCTAGCACAAACTGGGATACAGATCGAAAGAGGCGCAGGCCTCCTGCCTGGGATCCTCCTAACTACTCCTGGTCGTCGTCGTCAGCCTGCACGTAGTAGTAGGCACCTCCGATGTAGTAGGGGTCGTCGTCGACGGTGGCGTCTGGCTCCAGGGCTCCAGCATCTGGTTGCGACAACCAGGAAGAAGGGAAAGGGGAAAAAGGGGGGAGAAAGCAACCGTGAGTACTCATCCAAAGTACTCGCAAGCAAGGAGCTACACTACATATGCATGGGTATATGTGTAAAGGGCCATATCGGTGGACTGAACTGCAGAATGCCAGAATAAGAGGGGGATAGCTAATCATGTCGAAGACTACGCTTCTGGCAGCCTCCGTCTTGCAGCATGTAGAAGAGAGTAGATTGAAGTCCTCCAAGTAGCATCTCCAAGTAGCATCTCCAAGTAGCATCTCCAGTAGCATCGCATAGCATAATCCTACCCGGCGATCCTCTCCTCGTCGCCCTGTAGAAAAGCGATCACCGGGTTGTCTGTGGAACTTGGAAGGGTGTGTTTTATTAAGTATCCGGTTCTAGTTGTCATAAGGTCAAGGTACAACTCCAAGTCGTCCTGTTACCGAAGATCACGGCTATTCGAATAGATTAACTTCCCTGCAGGGGTGCACCACATAACCCAACATGCTCGATCCCATTTGGCTGGACACACTTTCCTGGGTCATGCCCGGCCTCGGAAGATCAACACGTCGCAGCCCCACCTAGGCACAACAGAGAGGCCAGCACGCCGGTCTAAACCTAAGCGCACAGGGGTCTGGGCCCATCGCCCATAGCACACCTGCACGTTGCGAGGGCGGCCGAAAGCAGACCTAGCCTAGTGGCGTTCCAGTCCAATTCGGCGCGCGCCGCTCCGTCGCTGACGTCTGAAGTGCTTCGGTTGATACCACGACGTCGGGATACCCATAACTACTCCCACGTAGATGGTTAGTGCGTATAGGCTCGTAGCCGACTCAGATCAAATACCAAGATCTCGTTAAGCGTGTTAAGTATCCGCGAACGCCGAACAGGGCCAGGCCCACCTGTCTCCTAGGTGGTCTCAACCTGCCCTGTCGCTCCGCCACAAAGTAACAGTCGAGGGCCGTCGGGAACCCAGGCCCACCTCTACAGGGATGGAGCCACCTGTCCTTTCAGCCCCCTCGTCAGAATCACTTGCGGGTACTCAATGAGCTGACCCGACTTTAGTCACCATCTGTATAGTATGTATGTATGTATAGTATATACCCGTGATCACCTCCCAAGTGATCACGGCCCGATAGTATAGCAAGGCAGACTGACAAGAATGTAGGGCCAATGATGATAAACTAGCACCCTATACTAAGCATTTAGGATTGCAGGTAAGGTATCAACAGATGTAGCGACAATGTCAGGCTATGCATCAGAATAGGATTAACGAAAGCAATAACATGCTACACTACTCTAATGCAAGCAGTATAGAGAAGAATAGGCGATATCTGGTGATCAAAGGGGGGGCTTGCCTGGTTGCTCAGACAAGAAGGAGGGGTCGTCGGTGACGTAGTCGACCACGGGGGCATCAACATCGTCACGGGGTCTACCGAAGAGAAGAGGGGGGAGAAACAGTAAATACATAGCAAGCGAGTGCATAACAGGACAACAAGCAGAGTAGACGTGTTCTAACGCGGTATGAGGTGATACCGGTGAAGGGGGGAAACATCCGGGAAAGTATCCCCGGTGTTCCGTGTTTTCGGACAGATGAACCGGAGGGAGAAAGTTGCGGGTTTGATATGTTAGGGGTGTGTGGTGGACGAACGGGCTACGTATCCGGGTTCGTCTCGTCGTTCTGAGCAACTTTCATGTTGAAAATATTTTAATCCGAGTTACGGATTAAAAGGTATGATTTTCTAAAGATTTTATTAATTTCTGAAATTTAATTAATTATTCAATTAATTCGGAAAATGGATTTATGACATCAGCATGATGTCATGCTGACGTCAGCAGTCAACAGAGTTGACTGGGTCAACCTAACGTGTGGGTCCCGCATGTCATTGACTGTTAATTAGCCTAACGGATTAATTAACTAAACTAGGTGATTAGGTTAATCTAATCAGGATTAATTAAGTTCATTAATTCTTTGATTAATTAAATAATTAATATTTTAATTATTTTATTTATTATTATTATTATTATTTTAAATCCTTTTTTTTATTTTCGTTCTAGGACCTGGGCCCCTCATGTCATAGGCACAGGGGCCTTAGCGGGTTCGGGCGCAACGGGCGCGGTTGCGGGCAACGGGCACCGGTGTGCGGGCGTGGTGGCCGGCCCCAACAGGGCGCCCGAGGGGGGGCGCCGGCGAGGCGCAGAGCGGGGCGAGGTTGGCGGGGCGCCGGCGACCACCGCACAAGCGGCAGCAGGGCGCAGGGAGCCCAGACCGGCGCGTGGGCGTGGGGAACACGGCGAGGCGAGGCAAGGCGACGGCCCGGGCGGAGGGCGACTGCGGTGGCGGGCAAGGCCCGGGGCGAAGGCCTCGACAGCGGGCATGCGAAACCAGGGCGCGAGCGGCCCACGACGAGCGCGCCGGCCGGCGGGGAGTGGCGCTAGGCGGCGGGCTCGGTAACAGCGGAGCTAGCAGCAGCAACAACAAATCGAGGGGGAGGACGAAGGGGGGTCGTGGTGCTGCTCACAGCGTTGCGGGGGAGGCTCAATGAGGCCGGGGACGACCGGAGTCGGGCGGTTCGACGCGGAGGAGCTGTGTTGGCCGAAGATGAAGACGAGGTTGATGCAGACGTTGCGGTGGCTCCCTGCTGGATCCAGTGGGTGAAGACGACGAGGCGGACGATGACGGAGCTCGCGGGCCAGCTTTCAGGGGTGCCGGGACGATGGAGAGCGTGGGAACGGAGGTGGGGGCGGAATCGGGCCCCTGGGCGCAGGCGGGCGCCCAGATCGAGCGGGGGATGAGCGGCTCGGGCGCCGCGGCAGCGCCAAGGCGGTGGTGTTCCGGGCGGTGGCGGCGGCGGTTTGATCCCCCGATCCAATCGGGGAGGCGCAGAGGAGGGGAGAGGGGGAGGCGACAGCAGCCTGGGGGCGCCAGCGACGGGCGCCGTCGTCGAGGTCGCGGGACGGCACAGGATCGGGGTGCGAGGACGAGGACGAGGGCCGGCGAGGCGGCTCCGGCGTCGGCGGTTGGCG
>NC_041392.1:84614292-84663174 GCF_002162155.2 Triticum dicoccoides
CGCCGGGGTGGGCCGGCAGGCCGCTCGGCATCATGGCCAACTGGGCCTAGGCCTAGTCGGGAGGGGGGTTGTTTTCCTTTTATTTGTTTTCTTATTTTCTTTTCATTTTAGTAATTTTGCTTTACTGTTTTATCTTTATGCTCATTTAATTTTGTTTTACAAAATACATATATAAGCCCTAAATTAGAGTGGCTAGTTTTACCACTGCCACAAAAAGTTCACACCTAATTAAAATAGTTTAATATTTTATAAATTATAAGAGGCCTTTATTTAATTGTTTAAGCTACTGTTTTATTTATTTTATAGTTATTTAAACATTTTATAAAAGTGTGGTTCCTTCACCATAGTTACCTACGCATTATTTGGCACAACCCGAACATTTTAGTTTTAATTTTTCAAAACGTTTATTGTTTGCTTGAATTTGAATTTGAATTCGAACCGGTTTCGAACTAACGCGAGATTCGCAACAGTAATCGAGGTGACGTGGCATCATTAGCAGAGGGTTACTGTAGCTTGATTACCCGGGCGTCACAATTCTCCTCCACTACAAGAAATCTCGTCCCGAGATTGAGGAGGGGAGCAAGGGGGAAGGGATTTGGTTACGAAAAATCTAACGGATCTTCTCGGTCTTGGTTGTTCTTCTCGAAGAGGTCAATCCATTACATTGTTGTCTTCATTCTGCTGTTTCGGGTCATCATGATGAAGTTGTCGTCCTTTTTTCGAGGACTCCATCGTACTTACGAATATGTAAGGGGCAGCTCAGCTAAGACAGAATGTTTATGAGGGAAACCATCGGGGGTTAACATAAGAATGAGCATAGATTATCTCTCGAGTTGAACATATAAAATACATCGAGAGTAAGGTACGAAGGTACCATAAGAGGTTCCAAGCGGATAGGTAGTTGCTCGAAGCGTGAACCAGAGTGAGACAGAGGTTCAGAGCAGCGAGAGTAAGTATTGTGTCTAATACCCGAATAGATCACTTGGCAGGTGGCCCGTGAGTTACATACGAAGCCAAGTGTGAGGAATAACTTTGACACTAGGGTGTAAAGGAGAGTTAGGTTTCGATCCTGTGAAACTGTGGGTTATGGGCCCACCATGTGGGTTAAACGTTGAAAGAGCGGTGACATCTTGCACGGTTATGATAGCAAGGCATGCCAGAGAATAACCTGTCAGTTATGTCGGTAACAACGTCGGTACCAAGGGCGAGGGACGAAGAGAACCATTTTCCCGCTCGTTGAACGAGGTGGACCAATAGGCAAAGTTCTCGTCCATCGGTGGTTACCGGAATGTCACCAACAAAAGTAACAGGGTCTTACTGACAGAATTGTACACCGAGGTGTTTTCAAAAGTAGGAGAATATTACTGCTTAGACCTCATAGATCACGAGAAAGGTTAAACCAAACAATGGAAAGGAAGATATGATTATCGGATTTAACCAGATCAATGGAAAGGAAAAATGTGTTTAAACACATTTTCCCGGGGTATATCCTTCCCAAGGACAAGCAGATGATATCCATGACAAGATAGTAGGTAGAAAACCATTTTAGGTAAGGGGAGAAAAATTTCATGACATTACCCATACAACGGTGTTAGGATAATTGATAATTAAAATATAGCATCGTGCTTCAAACGTGCCTGTTGAAAATCGGAGTACCATTGACATGCTTCGAGATAGCATTGACATGGTCTTCAGGTGAAGATCAAACTTTGGAAACACGAAGGATCCATCAGGAATAACTTGTAGAATAAGTCTTACAATTTCCCCATGGATGAACGGATAACCTTGCTGAAAAGGAATCTATAATGATAGGTCCTCCAGCCAGGGGGGGGGGGGTGCTAGGCATGACATCATGTTACCGGGTCATCAAAGGACAAACAACATAACTCGTGGAAAGTTGTCCCAACCATCATATCTGACCGAGATTCAGATCCAATTGGTGTCATGATGCCTCAGACTCAGGATGTCCGAGAAGAAAAGACGCAACACAAATCGTTGAAATGGCATTGCAAGACTCTCGGGAGATGAACTATGGGAGCGGGTTCCTGAAACAATAGTTCATCATTAAACCAAGGAGAGGTGAGGAGGTGGCTGATTGACTCAGCGATAATTCATTGAGATTTTCAAAAGATGGATTTACACAATAATGTGAACAAGAAGATGACATTTGTCAGATCAAATGGTATAATGATGTATGCTCGAGGAAAACATACAAAATTAAACATTGGTTGAAAGGTGCACCCGAAATATGGGTTGGGTTGCACGACCAATGTCAGAATGGTGATTCAATAGTCAATAGCCTAAGAATGAACTTTCGATCATTAACTAAAAAAAATTTAGGGTTGCTAGAAGGAAAGAATCCAAACAACACCGTTCACTTGTTGGAATTAACAAGGGGACCAAGAAAGAATGGTGATGGTGAGAAGTATTTCTATGTCAAGAATTCTCAAGAGGTGGAACAAATCTCAGAACATTCTTGACATAAAGGATGGTAATACTCCAAGGTAAAGAAGAACAACTGCTGGATAGCAAGGAACTCAAGGTATAACACCAAACATGAACAAGCTTGTGTTGGTGGGAGGGCAATAAAGTGGTCGACGATAATACAATTCATCGAGGGCAAGGATGATATTTCTCATCATGAATTCAATTGATATCCTGGATGAGCTCAGAATGTTGATGATCACGACACCTTTGTCGCGAGAGTTCATGAAGATGTAATCGATCGGTGACGACATCAAGTCAAGTAATGATGAAGTGAAAGGTTATTGGAACCAAAGGTACGACACAAACTCGAAACCAAGCTTGTTGTTCAAGGCGAATTGATATGACGATTAGGATCGACGTAAGGTTAGTTCATCGTCGAAAATTGGTGCTCCGAGAATAAGGACCAGGTAGCACCATTAGAATCGTCACGACAATGATATAGCCAAACAGGCTAGGAATGGCGTGATCGGGTACAAACTCGTACTTATAGAAGCTTACTGAAGAGTTGTTGAACCGTAGAGCGGACTCGGTTCAGTTATCGGTGTCTTTGAGTGTTCAATAACTCCGAGCCCATGAAAAATTGTAATCGGTGAGTATGTAGTACTTGATGAAGAACTCATAAGAAATTATGCAGTTCCAAGATAATCTCGAGATACCAGGTGGTAATACTCGACGACAGATCAAACTAGAAGTTGAACTGGGGTATTGCTCTATAGAAGACAAGTGCTTAAACTTGCACAGGACATGATATTTAAAGGAGAACATGGTCAGAACCACGATTGCAAAAAGGCCAGATCTCAGATATAAGATGAACTTATACCAAGGGAATAATTGATTTTAAAAGAAACTTCGATGAGAAGATGTACATCGTGTCCATGGGCATGAACGCAAAGTTCAAGGTCGACTCCCACTTCTCCAATGCACAACCTTTCATTCACTTCTCGTATTTCGAAGATGACATTAGTTGTTGAAAGCTTTACCTGGTGCAATACCAGATAAGTATGACTCGTGAAAACTTTCGGGTTCACACGGTTTAGAGAAGGCATATGTTCAACCCATAGGGGCTTCTTAGAAACATATACCACAAGTTTCCAGAGTAAATAACACAAGCCCGAAAGCAGAGCATGGTTGGCCAAGCAGAGGATACAACTTAACAAGGGCATCATGTATAAGGGGAAGAACTCACAAAGTGTTCAAATGCGAAGGACACTGTCGGATAACAATCCAACAAAGGACTTGATGGTCCACAAAGGATTTGATACGAGTATCGGTACTCAACTAGAGGAAGAAGAATGCAAGGAGATCAGATTATAGAAACAACTGACTAACTCAATTGTCAAATGCAAAGGAATTATGATTTCCAAATCAAGGGATCAGAAGCAATGCTCTGTTTAGGGATGGATAAGTTGAATAGCCTTAGGGTACAATCAATGACAATTGGATTGGTCGAGAACCAATTCCAGTTAAAAGAATGGAAGCTCAGCCGGAAAGGTAATTTATAAGGATCAATAATGATTGCGTGTATTCGCAAACATATTGAGTCAACAGACTCAAAATGATAATGACAAGGAATGTCAATAAGACTACGAGACTTATGGGATTAACCATAATGCAAGCAGGCAAGAATTTCAAGAGCCAAAGGTTCTAGAGGATTTTCGGAAGATCGAATAGTATTTTGAAGACTTTTGTGAAACTCATGAACAACTGGGGATGAGCGGATACTTGACAAGTGCGGCGATTTATTTGAAGGGGTATTCATGTGGCAAAGAACTGCTAGGCAGTAGGCACGAAGTATTCTCGGAACAATAGAGAAAACTTTGGGTATCTTGTAATAACAAGAACAATGGGGAATGATCGTAAGAATGGCAAGTGTAAGTAGTTATCCATAAGGATTTATCGGTGGTCGGGAATAGCAAAAGTGATGGGCACAAAGTCTCGAGAGAATATCAAAGAGTATCTCCGAAATCTTCTGGTGCAGTCGGTGACCATCTGGACTGAAGGGGCTCTCCGGGAGAAAGTATTTTTGAGAACCTAAAGTTAGTTTTTAGTAAAAATCGTTTAACCCGAATAGAAGAGGGTTCAGAATCCCAAAGTAAAGGTCGAGGAATAAAAGATCCTAATACCTCCCGATGGCGACGTGGGCCCATGGGCCACACAACCATGTTAGTAAAAGTTTTTCAACGACTAGACTCGACTTCGGCCAAGGAGTTGGAAAGGGGGATTCCTACAGGCAGTTGGCTCTGATACCAACTTGTGACGCCCCCGATTCAATCGTACACTAATCATGCCCCAAATGTGTACGATCAAGATCAGGGACTCATGGGAAGATATCACAACACAACTCTACAAATAAAATAAGTCATACAAGCATCATAATACAAGCCAGGGGCCTCGAGGGCTCGAATACAAGTGCTCGATCATAGACGAGTCAGCGGAAGCAACAATATCTGAGTACAGACATAAGTTAAACAAGTTGCCATAAGATGGCTAGCACAAACTGGGATACAGATCGAAAGAGGCGCAGGCCTCCTGCCTGGGATCCTCCTAACTACTCCTGGTCGTCGTCGTCAGCCTGCACGTAGTAGTAGGCACCTCCGATGTAGTAGGGGTCGTCGTCGACGGTGGCGTCTGGCTCCAGGGCTCCAGCATCTGGTTGCGACAACCAGGAAGAAGGGAAAGGGGAAAAAGGGGGGAGAAAGCAACCGTGAGTACTCATCCAAAGTACTCGCAAGCAAGGAGCTACACTACATATGCATGGGTATATGTGTAAAGGGCCATATCGGTGGACTGAACTGCAGAATGCCAGAATAAGAGGGGGATAGCTAATCATGTCGAAGACTACGCTTCTGGCAGCCTCCGTCTTGCAGCATGTAGAAGAGAGTAGATTGAAGTCCTCCAAGTAGCATCTCCAAGTAGCATCTCCAAGTAGCATCTCCAGTAGCATCGCATAGCATAATCCTACCCGGCGATCCTCTCCTCGTCGCCCTGTAGAAAAGCGATCACCGGGTTGTCTGTGGAACTTGGAAGGGTGTGTTTTATTAAGTATCCGGTTCTAGTTGTCATAAGGTCAAGGTACAACTCCAAGTCGTCCTGTTACCGAAGATCACGGCTATTCGAATAGATTAACTTCCCTGCAGGGGTGCACCACATAACCCAACATGCTCGATCCCATTTGGCTGGACACACTTTCCTGGGTCATGCCCGGCCTCGGAAGATCAACACGTCGCAGCCCCACCTAGGCACAACAGAGAGGCCAGCACGCCGGTCTAAACCTAAGCGCACAGGGGTCTGGGCCCATCGCCCATAGCACACCTGCACGTTGCGAGGGCGGCCGAAAGCAGACCTAGCCTAGTGGCGTTCCAGTCCAATTCGGCGCGCGCCGCTCCGTCGCTGACGTCTGAAGTGCTTCGGTTGATACCACGACGTCGGGATACCCATAACTACTCCCACGTAGATGGTTAGTGCGTATAGGCTCGTAGCCGACTCAGATCAAATACCAAGATCTCGTTAAGCGTGTTAAGTATCCGCGAACGCCGAACAGGGCCAGGCCCACCTGTCTCCTAGGTGGTCTCAACCTGCCCTGTCGCTCCGCCACAAAGTAACAGTCGAGGGCCGTCGGGAACCCAGGCCCACCTCTACAGGGATGGAGCCACCTGTCCTTTCAGCCCCCTCGTCAGAATCACTTGCGGGTACTCAATGAGCTGACCCGACTTTAGTCACCATCTGTATAGTATGTATGTATGTATAGTATATACCCGTGATCACCTCCCAAGTGATCACGGCCCGATAGTATAGCAAGGCAGACTGACAAGAATGTAGGGCCAATGATGATAAACTAGCACCCTATACTAAGCATTTAGGATTGCAGGTAAGGTATCAACAGATGTAGCGACAATGTCAGGCTATGCATCAGAATAGGATTAACGAAAGCAATAACATGCTACACTACTCTAATGCAAGCAGTATAGAGAAGAATAGGCGATATCTGGTGATCAAAGGGGGGGCTTGCCTGGTTGCTCAGACAAGAAGGAGGGGTCGTCGGTGACGTAGTCGACCACGGGGGCATCAACATCGTCACGGGGTCTACCGAAGAGAAGAGGGGGGAGAAACAGTAAATACATAGCAAGCGAGTGCATAACAGGACAACAAGCAGAGTAGACGTGTTCTAACGCGGTATGAGGTGATACCGGTGAAGGGGGGAAACATCCGGGAAAGTATCCCCGGTGTTCCGTGTTTTCGGACAGATGAACCGGAGGGAGAAAGTTGCGGGTTTGATATGTTAGGGGTGTGTGGTGGACGAACGGGCTACGTATCCGGGTTCGTCTCGTCGTTCTGAGCAACTTTCATGTTGAAAATATTTTAATCCGAGTTACGGATTAAAAGGTATGATTTTCTAAAGATTTTATTAATTTCTGAAATTTAATTAATTATTCAATTAATTCGGAAAATGGATTTATGACATCAGCATGATGTCATGCTGACGTCAGCAGTCAACAGAGTTGACTGGGTCAACCTAACGTGTGGGTCCCGCATGTCATTGACTGTTAATTAGCCTAACGGATTAATTAACTAAACTAGGTGATTAGGTTAATCTAATCAGGATTAATTAAGTTCATTAATTCTTTGATTAATTAAATAATTAATATTTTAATTATTTTATTTATTATTATTATTATTATTTTAAATCCTTTTTTTTATTTTCGTTCTAGGACCTGGGCCCCTCATGTCATAGGCACAGGGGCCTTAGCGGGTTCGGGCGCAACGGGCGCGGTTGCGGGCAACGGGCACCGGTGTGCGGGCGTGGTGGCCGGCCCCAACAGGGCGCCCGAGGGGGGGCGCCGGCGAGGCGCAGAGCGGGGCGAGGTTGGCGGGGCGCCGGCGACCACCGCACAAGCGGCAGCAGGGCGCAGGGAGCCCAGACCGGCGCGTGGGCGTGGGGAACACGGCGAGGCGAGGCAAGGCGACGGCCCGGGCGGAGGGCGACTGCGGTGGCGGGCAAGGCCCGGGGCGAAGGCCTCGACAGCGGGCATGCGAAACCAGGGCGCGAGCGGCCCACGACGAGCGCGCCGGCCGGCGGGGAGTGGCGCTAGGCGGCGGGCTCGGTAACAGCGGAGCTAGCAGCAGCAACAACAAATCGAGGGGGAGGACGAAGGGGGGTCGTGGTGCTGCTCACAGCGTTGCGGGGGAGGCTCGATGAGGCCGGGGACGACCGGAGTCGGGCGGTTCGACGCGGAGGAGCTGTGTTGGCCGAAGATGAAGACGAGGTTGATGCAGACGTTGCGGTGCCTCCCTGCTGGATCCAGTGGGTGAAGACGACGAGGCGGACGATGACGGAGCTCGCGGGCCAGCTTTCAGGGGCGCCGGGACGATGGAGAGCGCGGGAACGGAGGTGGGGGCGGGATCGGGCCCCTGGGCGCAGGCGGGCGCCCAGATCGAGCGGGGGATGAGCGGCTCGGGCGCCGCGGCAGCGCCAAGGCGGTGGTGTTCCGGGCGGTGGCGGCGGCGGTTTGATCCCCCGATCCAATCGGGGAGGCGCAGAGGAGGGGAGAGGGGGAGGCGACAGCAGCCTGGCGGCGCCAGCGACGGGCGCCGTCGTCGAGGTCGCGGGACGGCACAGGATCGGGGTGCGAGGACAAGGACGAGGGCCGGCGAGGCGGCTCCGGCGTCGGCGGTTGGCGCCGGGTCGGGGCGATCCCGATCCAGATCGTGGGGGTGAAGGGGGCGAGTGGGGGCGAGGGGAGGGACCGCTAGGGTTCGGTCGGGGGGGTTAGTAGGCTACGGGCGCCGGGGTGGGCCGGCAGGCCGCTCGGCATCATGGCCAACTGGGCCTAGGCCCAGTCGGGAGGGGGGTTGTTTTCCTTTTATTTGTTTTCTTATTTTCTTTTCATTTTAGTAATTTTGCTTTACTGTTTTATCTTTATGCTCATTTAATTTTGTTTTACAAAATACATATATAAGCCCTAAATTAGAGTGGCTAGTTTTACCACTGCCACAAAAAGTTCACACCTAATTAAAATAGTTTAATATTTTATAAATTATAAGAGTCCTTTATTTAATTGTTTAAGCTACTGTTTTATTTATTTTATAGTTATTTAAACATTTTATAAAAGTGTGGTTCCTTCACCATAGTTACCTACGCATTATTTGGCACAACCCGAACATTTTAGTTTTAATTTTTCAAAACGTTTATTGTTTGCTTGAATTTGAATTTGAATTCGAACCGGTTTCGAACTAACGCGAGATTCGCAACAGTAATCGAGGTGACGTGGCATCATTAGCAGAGGGTTACTGTAGCTTGATTACCCGGGCGTCACATCCTTATATCGTGATAAATGTTTATTATCCATGCTAGAATTGTATTAACCGGAAACTTAGTACATGTGTGAATACATAGACAAACAGAGTGTCCCTAGTATGCTTCTACTTGACTAGCTCGTTAATCAAAGATGGTTAAGTTTCCTGACCATAGACATGTGTTGTCATTTGATGAACGAGATCACATCATTAGAGAATGTTGTGATGGACAAGACCCATCCGTTAGCTTAGCATTATGATCGTTGAGTTTTATTGCTATTGCTTTCTTCATGACTTATACATGTTCCTCTGACTATGAGATTATGCAACTCCCGAATACCGGAGGAACACCTTGTGTGCTATCAAACATCACAATGTAACTGGGTGATTATAAAGATGCTCTACAAGTGTTTCCGAAGGTGTTTGTTGGGTTGGCATAGATCGAGATTAGGATTTATCACTCCGTGTATCGGAGAGGTATCTCTGGGCCCTCTCGGTAATGCACATCACTATAAGCCTTGCAAGCAATGTGACTAATGAGTTAGTTGTGGGATGATGCATTACGGAACGAGTAAAGAGACTTGCCGGTAATGAGATTGAACTAGGTATGAGGATACCGACGATCGAATCTTGGGCAAATAACATACCGATGAAAAGGGAATACGTATGTTGTTATGCAGTTTGACCGATAAAGATCTTCGTAGAATATGTAGGAGCTAATATGAGCATCCAGGTTCCACTATTGGTTATTGACCGGAGATGTGTCTCGGTCATGTCTACATAGTTCTCGAACCCGTAGGGTCCGCATGCTTAACATTCGATGATGATTTGTATTATGAATTATGTGATTTGATGACCGAAGTTTGTTCGGAGTCCCGGATGAGATCACGGACATGACAAGGAGTCTTGAAATGGTCGAGAGGTAAAGATTCATATATTGGAAGGTTGCATTCGGACATCACAATGGTTCCGAGTTATTCGGGCATTTTTTCGGAGTACATTGCTCATGCACCCCTCTCCCTCACGCGCCCCTTGTTGGCCGGCCTCGTGTTTTTAATGAGGCAATATCTTATCAAAGATCATACATCATACTTTATTTTTTCCCTGCCGGTTTTTTTTAAAGAAAGTACTCAAGACATATTAATTGTTCTCTAAACTCATCGATGAGTTTTCTCCTTCTTCAAAGGTTTTTCTCATATGAGTTATCAAGAGACAACAATCATTATATGTTGCATCATTTTCTCCTTATTATTTTTCCCACTGGGTTTAAAGGAGTTTTAGCAACATATCTGCACTATTCTCCTCATATGAGAAACTTTGATAGAAAACTCATAAGGAGAAAACTTTGATAGAAAACTCATAAGGGAAAAGAGTGCAATATGATAGGCCATTGAAAACTCCTTTCAAACCTAGTGGGAAAAATATGAGGATGAAATGTATGACATATACGGGCACTTGTGTTTATATTGTCTCGTTAAAAACCTTTATGAGAAACCATTAGGGAAAACTCATGAAGGGAAAAAGAGTACAATATATGCAATCTTAGGATTGTTAATAGGTTATAGATTTGGGAAATTACCGCCCCTGAACTTTGCAGAACCTGGAGAATGTGTAATACAAATTCCATTGATATGGTCATGACATTATGAATAATTTGTAAGATTTTCAAAGTATCTTGTTTGCATATTGTTTCCTCACTTTCTATAATTCGTGAGGATAAGTAATTTTCGAGCAATATACTTTATGATATTAATCTTCATATAACCTGTAGGTATTGAGTAACACAAGTGGTAGCGTCTTGATAAATCAAGTCATGTGATTCTGGTGAATCTTAACAACATGACTTTGAGTGTAGTTAATCATTCTGCTAAGCCATGCATATTTTGCACAGTTTTTAGATAAAACAATTATGTCAGAATGATTACTAGAAATGGCCATTAAAGCCCGTTTAGATGACTTCTATATGAAGGCCACTCCCCTCTCCCTCACGCGCCCCTTGTTGGCCGGCCTCGTCCTCCCCTCCTTTATATACGAGGGCATGGGGGCACCCCAAAGGGACAACACAAGTTCATCTTTTAGCCGTGTGCGGCGCCCCCTCCATAGTTACACACCTCGGTCATATCGTCATAGTGCTTAGGAGAAGCCCTGCACTGGTAACTTCATCATCACCGTCACCACGCCGTCATGCTGACAGAACTCTCCCTCGGCCTCAACTGGGTCAAGAGTTCGAGGGACGTAACCGAGCTGAACGTGTGTTGATCGCGGAGGTGTCGTGCGTTCGGTACTTGATCGGTTGGATCGCGAAGATGTTTGACTACATCAACCGCGTTACTAAACGCTTCCGCTTTCGGTCTATGAGGGTACATGGACACACTCTCTCCGCTCGTTGCTATGCTTCTCCTAGATAGATCTTGCGTGGTCGTAGGCGATTTTTTTGAAATACTATGTTCCCCAACAGTGGCATCCGAGCCAGGTCTATGTGTATATGTTATATGCACGAGTAGAACACAAAGAGTTGTGGGCGATAATAGTCATACTGCTTACCAGCATGTCATACTTTGATTCGGCGGTATTGTTGGATGAAGCGGCCCAGACCGACATTACATGACCGCTTTCATGAGACTGGTTCTACCTCCGTGCTTCACACACAGGTGGCTAGTGGGTGTTTGTTTCTCCAGCTTTAGTTGAATCGAGTTTGACTACACCCGGTCCTTGTTGAAGGCTAAAACAACACACTTGATGAAAAATCGTTATGGTTTTGATGCGTAGGTAAGAACGGTTCTTGCTAGAAGCCCGTAGCAGCCACGTAAAACTTGCAACAATAAAGTAGAGGACGTCTAACTTGTTTTTGCAGGGCATGTTGTGATGTGATATGGTCAAGACGTGATGAGATATAAATTGTTGTATGAGATGATCATGTTTTGTTAAAGTTATCGGCAACTAGCAGGAGCCTTATGGTTGTCTCTTTATTGCATAAGATGCAAGCGCCATATAATTGCTTTACTTTATCATTATGCGATAGCAATAGTTGCAAAAGCAATAGTTGGCAAGGCGACCATGTGACGACACGTTGATAAAGATCAAGATGATGGAGATCATGGTATCATGCCGGTGACGATGGAGATCATGACGGTACTTTGGAGATGGAGATCAAAGGCACAAGATGATGATGGCCATATCATGTCACATATTTTGATTGCATGTGATGTTTATCTTTTATGCATCTTATTTTGCTTAGTACGACAGTAGCATTATGAGATGATCCCTTACTAAAATTTCAAGGTATAAGTGTTCTCCCTGAGTATGCACCACGGTGATGGTTCTTCGTGCTGAGACACCACGTAATGATCGGGTGTGATAAGCTCTACGTTCACATACAACGGGTGCAAGCCAGTTTTGCACACGTAGAATACTCGGGTTAAACTTGACAAGCCTAGCATATGCAGATATGGCCTCGGAACATTGAGTCCGAAAGGTCGAACGTGAATCATATAGTAGATATTATCAATATAGTGATGTTCACCATTGAAAACTACAACATCTCACGTGATGATCGGACATTGTTTAGTTGATATGGATCACGTGACCATTTAGATGACTAGAGGGATGTCTATCTAAGTGGGAGTTCTTAAGTAATATGATTAATTGAACTTAAATTTATCATGAACTTAGTCCTGATAGTATTTGCATATCTATGTTGTAGATCAATTGCTCGCGTATAGCTTCCCCATTTTATTTATGATATGTTCCTAGAGAAAACAAAGTTGAAAGTTGATAGTAGCAATGATGCGGACTAGATCCGTGATCTGAGGATTATCCTCATTGCCGCATAGAAGAATTATGTCCTTAATGCACCACTAGGTGACAGAACTATTACAGGAGAAAATGCAGACATTATGAATGTTTGACAAGCTCGGTATGATGACTACTTGATAGTTTAGTGCACCATGCTTTACGGCTTAGAACCGGGACTTCAAAAATATTTTGAAACACCATGGAGCATATCAGATGTTCCAAGAGTTGAAATTGGTATTACAGACTCATGCCCGAGTCAAGAGGTATGAGACCTCTGACGAGTATTTTTGCCTACAAGATGGAGGAGAATAGCTCAACCAGTGAGCATGTGCTAAGAATGCGTGAGTAATACAATCACTTGAATCAAGTGGGAGTTAATCTTCCAGATAAGATAGTGATTGACAGAGTTCTCTAGTCACTCTCACCAAGTTACTGGAACTTCATGATGAACTATGATATGCAAGGGATGACGAAAACGATTCCCGGAGCTCTTCGCGATGCTGAAATTGGCGAAGGTAGAAATCAAGAAAAGCATCAACTGTTGATGGTTGAAAAGACCACTAGTTTCAAGTAAAAGGGCAAGGGAAAGAAAGGGAACTTCAAGAAGAATGACAAGCAAGTTGCCACTCCCATGAAGAAGCCCAAAGCTAGACCCAAGCCTGAAACTGAGTGCTTATACTGCAAAGGAAATGGTCACTGGAAGTGGAACTGCCCCAAATAATTGGCGGATAAGAAGGATGGCAAAGTGAACAAAATTATATATGATATACATGTTATTGATGTGTACTTTACTAGTATTCATAGTAGCCACTGGGTATTTGATACTGGTTAAGTTGCTATGATTAGTAACTTGAAACAGGAGTTATAAAATGAACAGAGACTAGTTGAGGGCAAAGTGACGATGTGTGTTGGAAGTGATTCCAAGGTTGATAAGATCACCGTCACACACTCCCTTTACCTTCAGTATTAGTGTTGAACCTAAAATAAATGTTATTTGGTGTTTGCGTTGAGCATAATATGATTGGATCATGTTTATTGCAATACGGTTATTCATTTAAGTCAAAGAATAATTGTTATTCTGTTTACATGAATAAAACCTTTTGTGGTCATACACCCAAGGTGAATGGTTTATTGAATCTCGATTGTAGTGATACACATATTCATAATATTGAAGCCAAAAGATGCAAGGTTAATAATGATAGTTGCTACCTCTTGAGCACTGCGTTGGATTTCCTCGAAGAGGAAAGGATGATGCAGAAAAGTAGCGTAAGTATTTCCCTCAGTTTTTGAGAACCAAGGTATCAATCCAGTAGGAGCTTGCGCGCGCGTCCCCTAGTACCTGCACAAAGCAAATAACTCCTTGCAACCAACGCGATAAGGGGTTGGCAATCCCTTCATGGTCACTTACGAGAGTGAGATCTGATAGATATGATAAATAATTTTTTTGGTATTTTTGTGATGAAGATGCAAAGTAAAATAAAAGCAAAGGAAATAACTAATTATTGGAAGATTAATATGATGAAGATAGACCCAGGGGCCATAGGTTTCACTAGTGGCTTCTCTCAAGAGCATAAGTATTTTACGGTGGGTGAACGAATTACTTTTGAGCAATTGACAGAATTGAGCATAGTTATGAGAGTATCTAGGTATGATCATGTATATAGGCATCACTCATCGACTGCTATCCAGCATGCATCTCGAGTATTTAGTTCATGAAAACAGAGTAACGCCTTAAGCAAGATGACATGATGTAGAGGGATAAATTCATGCAATATGATAAAAAAACCATCTTGTTATCCTCGATGGCAACAATACAATATGTGCCTTGCTGCCCCTACTGTCACTGGGAAAGGACACCGCAAGATTGAACCCAAAGCTAAGCACTTCTCCCATTGCAAGAAAGATCAATCTAGTAGGCCAAACCAAACTGATAATTCGAAGAGACTTGCAAAGATAACCAATCATACATAAAAGAATTCATAGAAGATTCAAATATTGTTCATAGATAATCTTGATCATAAACCCACAATTCATCGGTCTCAACAAACACACCGCAAAAAAGAAGATTACATCGAATAGATCTCCACAAGAGAGGGGGAGAACATTGTATTGAGATCCAAAAAGAGAGAAGAAGCCATCTAGCTAATAACTATGGACCCAAAGGTCTGACGTAAACTACTCACACTTCATCGGAGAGGCTATGGTGTTGATGTAGAAGCCCTCTATGATGGATGCCCCCTTCGGCGGAGGTCCGGAACAGGCCCCAAGATGGGATCTCATGGATACAAAAAGTTACGGCGATGGAATTAGGGTTTTGGCTCCGTCTCTGATCGTTTGGGGTACGTAGGTATATATAGGAGGAAGGAGTACATCGGTGGATCAACATGGGGGCCACGAGGGTGGAGGGCGCGCCTGGGGAGGGGGGGGGGTAGGCGCGCCCCCTACCTCGTGGCTCCCTCCTTTGTTTCTTGACGTAGGGTCCAAGTCTCCTAGATCATGTTCGGTGAGAAAATCACGTTCCCGAAGGTTTCATTCCGTTTGGACTCCGTTTGATATTCTTTTTCTTTTAAACCCTAAAATAGGCAAAAAAAACCAGCAATTCTGGGATGGGCCTCCGTTAATAGGATAGTCCCAAAAATAATATAGAAGTGGAAAATAAAGCCCAATAATGTCCAAAACAGTAGATAATATAGCATGGAGCAATCAAAAATTATAGATATGTTGGTGACGTATCAGGCATCCCCAAGCTTAATTCCTGCTCGTCCTCGAGTAGGTAAATGGTAAAAAGAGAATTTTTGATGCGGAAAGCTACTTGGCATAATTTCAATGCAAATCTTCTTAATTGTGGTATGAATATTCAGATTAGAAAGATTCAAGACAAAAGTTTATATTGACATAAAAATAATAATACTTCAAGCATACTAACAAAGCAATTATGTCTTCTCAAAATAACATGGCCAAAGAAAGTTCATCCCTACAAAATCATATAGTTTAGTCATGCTCCATTTTCGTCACACAAGAATATTCTCATCATGCACAACCCCGATGACAAGCCAATCAATTGTTTCATACTTTAGCAATCTCAAACCTATAAACTTTCACGCAATATATGAGCGCGAGCCATGGACATAGCACTATGGGTGGAATAGAATATGATGATGGGGGTTATGTGGAGAAGACAAAAAGGGAGAAGGTCTCACATCAACGAGACTAATCAATGGGCTATGAAGATGCCCATCGATTGATGTTAATGCAAGGAGTAGGGATTGCCATGCAACAGATGCACTAGAGCTATAAATGTATGAAAGCTCAACAAAAGAAACTAAGTGGGTGTGCATCCAACTTGCTTGCTCACGAAGACCTAGGGCATTTGAGGAGGCCCATTGTTGGAATATTCAAGCTAGGTTCTATAATGAAAAATTCCCACTAGTATATGAAAGTGACAAAACAAAAGACTCTCTATCATGAAGATTATGGTGCTACTTTGAAGCACAAGTGTGGCAAAGGATAGTAGCATTGTCCCTTCTCTCTTTTTCTCCCATTTTTTTATTTGGGACTTATCTTTTTTTATGGTCGTTCTTTATATATATATATATATATATATATATATATATATATATATATATATATATATATATATATATATATATATATATATATATATATATATTCCTCACTTGGGGCAATGCTCTAGAACATGATGATCATCACACTTTTATTTATTTACAACTCAACGATTACAACTCAATACTAAAACAAAAGATGACTCTATATGAATGCCTCCGGTGGTGTACCGGGATATGCAATGAATCAAGAGTGACATGTATGAAAATTATGAATGGTGGCTTTGCCACAAATACTATGTCAACTACATGATCATGCTAAGCAATATGACAATGATGAATGTGTCATGATAAAAGGAATGGTGTAAAGTTGCATGGCAATATATCTCGGAATGGCTATGGAAATGCCATAATAGGTAGGTATGGTGGCTGTTTTGAGGAAGATATAAGGATTTTATGTGTGAAAGAGCGTATCATATCACGGGGTTTGGATGCACCGGCGAAGTTTGCACCAACTCTCAATGTGAGAAAGGGCAATGCATGGTACCGAAGAGGCTAGCAATGATGGAAGGGTGAGAGTGCGTATAATCCATGGACTCAACATTAGTCATAAAGAACTCACATACTTATTGCAAAAATCTACAAGTCATCAAAAACCAAGCACTACGCACATGCTCCTGGGGGGATAGATTGGTACGAAAAGACCATCGCTCGTCCCCGACCGCCACTCATAAGGAAGACAATCAAAGAACACCGCATGTTTCAAATTTGTTACATAACGTTTACCATACATGCATGCTACAGGACTTGCAAACTTCAACACAAGCACTTCTCAAATTCACAACTACTCAACTAGCAAGACTTTGATATTATTACCTCCATATCTCAAAACAATCATCAAGCATCAAACTTCTCTTAGTATTCAAAACACTCATAGGAAAAAATTTACTAATCTTCAATACCTAGCATATTAGGATTATTTAAGCAAATTACCATGCTATTTAAGACTCTCAAAATAATCTAAGTGAAGCTTGACAGATCAATAGTTTCTATAAAACAAATCCACCACCGTGCTCTAAAAGATATAAGTGAAGTACTAGTAACAAGAAACAAGCTCTGTTGTTGGATGCTGGAAAAGTCAAAAGTCCGCCACCAGGCCCATGTGTTAGTAGAATAACTACTACAAATACAAGTGATGTGCTGGTTTGCTAAAAGAGCATGGAATACAGTACAATGGCCGCATTAGATGATATGTTATCGACAAAAAAAATAAAGAAAAAAAGAGAAGAAAAAAAGGGATCATGGAAGCAGTAAAATTCGAACCAATTGGAAAACCAACAACGACGGACATGACTAGCTCGACGTCCCAGGAAAAGATCAGGTGCTATCCATCTTATTTATTTTTTCAATATGCTTTAAAATTCCTTCGGGAACAGTTGCCCTCCCTTTAATATGTTTGTTCCATGATCATGGCAGAGACAATAAGATCATCTGTCATCCAAATACATCAGCACAATTATTCACCACCGAAGTGGAGTTATATCGCGGATATGGAGTGCATCGCATCATCATTTTTCACTAATATTTATCCGTGTCGCCGTGCTCAACAGAAGTGCTTACGCTGCCACCCTTGCAGCCCGGTCTACATCAACACACCGGGCCGCACCTGTTTGCATGAGCTATTTATTGAGTATGAGCAAGTCACAGCTTGGGTAGCCCGGTTTTTCTTCCAATACATTGGAGGCAAATTATCATTCAGCCGACGTCTGCACTGGATGGATCAATGGACATGTGCACAAATCGCTTCCACCACAGTTTGGTCAACTTCAAACAGCCAGTTGGAAGGAACCATTGGCCGAGTTGCTGATACGGCTCATAAGGGATCATTTATAACCTGCCGCAGTCACCTCAACCTTCTGTGGATTTACACCGCGTTATTAACATTGATGATATATACCTTCTGCTATGGTCAAGTACAGAGAATCTCAAGACAACTCCTTGAGTCATCTTAAAACTCGGGGGCTACGATGATATGACGCAGCAAGTCTTGCCAGTTTCAGCAAATTCAAGTGCCCCAGGATGTTGAAGGGAAACCCGGTCCCGGAGGCTATTGTTATATTGATGAAAATTTAAAGGCCGTCAGAAATATTCCGGCTCACAATGATGCTTCCGGTTCATAATCCGGTTTAAGGGGAATCCCGTCTCCCACATAGTGCTGAAGCCCTTAGTATCTGGTTCAAATCCGGTTTAAGAGGAAACTATCTATTGCAAAGCTCTGATGCTCTCAATATCCGGTTCAAAATCCCGGTTCAAGAAAAATTTATCTCTTGCAAAAAGTTAAAGGTTGCCAAAGAGGACATGTTGCCATGATGCGCGGTTCAAACATGGGTATTCCACCTTATTGGCTTATCATATTATTGATCACTTGGGGGCTTGGTCGTATCCGAACCATAGCTACACCTCTTGATCGGCGCAATGCCACAACATCACTTGGGGGCTTGGTCGTATCCGAACCATAGTCACACCTCTTGATCGGCTTAAAGCCAAATCAATCCGGGGCTAAAGAGAGTGTTGTAAAACAACAACTCAAACATAGGCACCCACTAAGCACAGCTAAAAACGTTACTTGGGGATTCTTTGCTATCGCAATGAACCTAGAATCTACACTTGTAATGGGCTACCAAGTCATGGCCTGGAAGCCTGGTGTATACACCTAAAACCCCAGGTTAACCTGCCTCTTTAAGTAAGTCACGCCGCCCAGGTAAACCTGGTATGACCCTTCGAACTTTGACAAGTTACTCTAAAATGTAGACCCTGAACTTGTCAAGTTAAAACGATGATTGGTTAAGGATTGCGGACCATCTTAAAAGGCTTTGCAAAAATGGTTTAACTCAGTGGCCTGGCAGCCCATGAAAAGCCTCAAATTTGGGGCCTGGCAGCCCGTGAAAAGCCTCAACTACAACGGTTTTATTTGCCTTTGGTTGAGTTTTTGCTCTTTTTTGATAAGATTTATGATGTTTTTCTTAAACCGGTGTTATCAACCCGGTTAGACTGTCAGCTACAAGTTGTCAGTACACAATTAAATCATAATCCGGAGACTATCAGCCCGGTCTGGTTTCAACTATAAGTCGCCAGTATATATTTGGATTGCGCCATTGGAATCATGAGCTCATAAATCACAAGGTTATATTATTCAAAATCTTTAATAGCCAACACGGCTGGATTTTATTATGGTTATCAATAACCAGTATTATGATTAAGGTTTTCAAAGTCCCTTTAGCGCAATGGCTATTATATTATCAATGGATATGATTTATTCTACAATTGAAGGAACAGTCCCGAGTCGCGGTAGGCTTATGACCTGGTGATACATCTCCAACATATCTATTATTTTTGATTGCTCCATGCTATATTATCTACTGTTTTGGACTATATTGGGCTTTATTTTCCACTTTTATATTATTTTTGGGACTAACCTATTAACCGGAGGCCCAGCCCAGAATTGCTGTTTTTTGCCTATTTCAGTGTTTCAAAGAAACGGAATATCAAACGGAGTCCAAACGGAATGAAACCTTCGGGAACGTGATTTTCTCACCGAACGTGATCCAGGAGACTTGGACCCTACGCCAAGGCATCAGAGAGGCGGTCACGATGGTGGGGGCGCGCCCCCTGCCTCGTGGGCCCCTCGGAGCTCCACTGACATACTCCTTCCTCCTATATATACCTACGTATACCCAAACGATCAGGACAGGAGCCAAAAACCTAATTCCACCGCCGCAACTTTCTGTATCCACGAGATCCCATCTTGGGGCCTGCTTCGGAGCTCCGTCGGAGAGGGTCGTCATCACGGAGGGCTTCTACATCATCATAGCCTCTCCGATGAAGTGTGAGTAGTTTACCTCAGACCTTCGGGTCCATAGTTAGTAGCTAGATGGCTTCTTCTCTCTTTTTTGATCTCAATACAAAGTTCTCCCCCTCTCTTGTGGAGATCTATTCGATGTAATATTCTTTTTGCGGTGTGTTCGTTGAGACCGATGAATTGTGGGTTTATGATCAAGTCTATCTATGAATAATATTTGAATCTTCTCTGAATTCTTTTATGTATGATTGGTTATCTTTGCAAGTCTCTTCGAATTATCTGTTTGGTTTGGCCAACTAGACTGGTAGTTCTTGCCATGGGAGAAGTGCTTAGCTTTGGGTTCGATCTTGGGGTGTCCTTTCCCAGTGACAGAAGGGGCAGCAAGGCACGTATTGCATCGTTGCCAACGAGGATAACAAGATGGGTTTATTTCATATTGCATGAATTTATCTCTCTACATCATGTCATCTTGCTTAAAGCGTTACTTTGTTTTTAACTTAATACTCTAGATGCATGCTGGATAGCGGTCGATGAGTGGAGTAATAGTAGTAGATGCAGAATCGTTTCGGTCTACTTGTCACGGACGTGATGCCTATATACATGATCATGCCTAGATATTCTCATAACTATGCTCAATTCTTTCAATTGCTCAACAGTAATTTGTTCACCCACCGTAGAATACTTATGCTCTTGAGAGAAGCCACTAGTGAAACCTATGGCCCCGGGGTCTGTTCTCATCATATCAATCTCCATCACTTTAATCTTGTTTTGCTTTTTTACTTTGCCTTTTACTTTTTACTTTGCATCTTTATACCAAAAATACCAAAAATATTATATCTATCAGATCTCACTCTCGTAAGTGACCGTGAAGGGATTGACAACCCCTGATCGCGTTGGTTGTGAGTAGCTATCGTTTTGTGCAGGTACGAGGGACTTGAGCATGGCCTCCTACTGGATTGATACCTTGGTTCTCAAAAACTGAGGGAAATACTTACGCTACTCTGCTGCATCATCCCTTCCTCTTCGGGGAAATCCAACGCAAGCTCAAGAGGTAGCAAGAAGGATTTCTGGCGCCATTGCCGGGGAGTCTACGCAAAAAGTCAACATACCAAGTACCCATCACAATCCCTATCTATTGCATTACATTATTTGCCATTTGCCTCTCGTTTTCCTCTCCCCCACTTCACCATTGTCGTTTTGTTCGCGCTCTCTCTCTCCCTATCCCCCTCTCCTTTCCGCTTGCCTTTTTGTTCGCTCGTGTGCTAGTTTGCTTGTTTGTCGCGATGGCTCAAGATACTACCAAATTGTGTGACTTCACCAATACCAATAATAATGATTTTCTTAGCACTCCGATTGCTCCTCATGCCAATACTGAATCTTGTGAAATCAATACTGCTTTGTTGAATCTTGTTATGAAAGATCAATTCACCGGCCTTCCTAGTGAAGATGTCGCTACTCATCTGAATAGCTTCGTTGATTTATGTGATATGTAAAAGAAAAGAGATGTCGATAATGATGCCGTTAAATTGAAGCTATTTCCTTTTTCGCTTAGAGATCGTGCTAAAGCTTGGTTTTCGTCTTTGCCTAAAAATAGTATTGATTCTTGGAACAAGTGCAAAGATGCTTTTATCTCTAAGTATTTCCCTCCCGCTAAGATCATCTCTCTTAGAAATGATATTATGAATTTTAAGCAACTTGATCATGAACATGTTGCACAAGCTTGGGAGAGAATAAAATTAATGATACATAATTGCCCTACTCATGGTTTGAATTTGTGGATGATTATAGAAAAATTTTATGCCGGATTGAATTTTGCTTCTAGAAATCTTTTAGATTCGGCCGCGGGAGGCACTTTTGTGGAAATCACTTTAGGAGATGCTACTAAACTCCTAGATAATATTATGTTTAATTATTCTCAATGGCATACTGAAAGATCTTCTAATAAAAAAGTGCATGCGATAGAAGAAATCAATGTTTTGAGTGGAAAGATGGATGAACTTATGAAATTATTTGCTACTAAGAGTGTTTCTTCTGATCCTAATGATATGCCTTTGTCTACTTTGATTAACAATAACAATGAATCTATGGATGTGAATTTTGTTCATAGGAATAATTTTGGTAACAACGCCTATAGTGGGAATTTTAATCCTAGGCCATATCCTAGTAATCCTTCTAATAATTATGGGAATTCCTACAACAACTCTTATGGAAATTATAATAAGATGCCCTCTGAATTTGAGAATAGTGTTAAACAGTTTATGAATTCACAAAAGAATTTTAATGCTTTGCTTGAAGAGAAATTGCTTAAAGTTGATGATTTGGCTAGGAACGTTGATAGAATTTCTCTTGAGGTTGATTCTTTAAAGCATAGATCTATTCCTCCTGAGCATGATATCAATGAGTCTCTCAAAGCAATGAGAATTTCCATTGACGAGTGCAAGGAAAGAACCGCTAGGATGCGTTCTTCCAAAGATGCCTTTATTAAAGCGTGTTCTTCCAATTCCTATGAAAATCAAGATGAAGATCTAAAAGTTATTGATGTGTCCCCTATTAAATCTTTGTTTTGCAATATGAATCTTGTTGAAACTGAATATGATCTTCCTTTACCTAGAAGGCGTTCTAAAAATTCAGAGTATTTAGATCTTTATGATGAAATTGATGAAAGTGGGATTGAAAGAAATAAAAATCTAGATGTTGCTAAACCCACTATATTGGACTTCAAGGAATTTAATTATGAAAGTTGCTCTTTAATTGATTGTATTTCCTTGTTGCAATTAGTGCTAAATTCTCCACATGCTTATAGTCAACATAAAGCCTTCACCGAACATATTGTTGATGCCTTGATGCAATCTTATGAACAAAAACTTGAGTTGAAAGTTTCTATCCCTAGAAAACTCTATGATGAGTGGGAACCAACTATTAAAATTAAAATTAAAGATCATGAGTTTTATGCTTTGTGTGATTTGGGTGCTAGTGTCTCTACTATTCCCAAGACTTTGTGTGATTTGCTAGATTTCCGTAAATTTGATGATTGCTCTCTAAACTTGCATCTTGCGGATTCTATTATTAAGAAACCTATGGGAAGGATTAATGATGTTCTTATTGTTGCAAATAGGAATTATGTGCCTGTAGATTTCATTGTTCTTGATATAGATTGCAATCCTTCTTGCCCTATTATTCTTGGTAGACCTTTCCTTAGAACAGTTGGTGCGATTATTGATATGAAGGAAGGGTATATTAGATTTCAATTTCCATTAAAAAGGGCATGGAATAATTTCCAAGAAAGAAAATAAAATTTCCATATGAAACTATCATGAGAGCCACTTATGGATTGCCTACCAAAGATGGCAATACCTAGATCTATCCTCGCTTTTATGCCTAGCTAGGGGCGTTAAACGATAGCGCTTGTTGGGAGGCAACCCAATTTTATTTTTATTCATTGCTTTTTGCTACTGTTTAGTAATAAATAAATTATCTAGACTCTGTTTTGGTTGTGTTTTTTGTGTTTATTTAGTGTTTGTGCCAAGTAGAACCGTTGGGAAGACTTGGGGAAAGTCTTGTTGAACTTGCTGTAAAAAACAGAAACTTTAGCGCTCACGAGAACTGATTTCATTTTTATTTGAAGAGTGCTATTTAGTTAATTCTTTTTGAAGATGATTAATAGATAAATTCCTCACGTCCAGAAATTTATTTTAGAATTTTTGGGGTTCCATATCTTGCGCTAGCTACAGATTACTACAGACTGTTCTGTTTTTGACAGATTCTGTTTTTCGTGTGTTGTTTGCTTATTTTGATGAATCTATGGCTAGTAAAATAGTTTATAATCCATAGATAAGTTGGAATACAGTAGGTTTAACACCAATATAAATAAATAATTAGTTCATTACAGTACCTTGAAGTGGTCTTTTGTTTTCTTTCGCTAACGGAGCTCACGAGTTTTCTACTTTAAGTTTTGTGTTGTGAAGTTTTCAAGTTTTGGGTGAATTCTTGTGATGGATTATGGAACAAGGAGTGGCAAGAGCCTAAGCTTGGGGATGCCCACGGAACCCCCAAGATAATCCAAGGACACCCAAAAGTCAAAGCATGGGGATGCCCCGGAAGGCATCCCCTCTTTCATCCACTTCCATCGGTAATTTACTTGGAGCTATATTTTTATTCACCAACATGACATGTGTTTTGCTTGGAGCATCTTGTATTATTTGTGTCTTTGTGTTTTAGTATGCCACAATCATCCTTGCTGTACACACCTTTTGAGAGAGCCATACATGAATTAAAATTTGATAGAATACTCTATGTGCTTCACTTATATCTTTTGAGCTATGTAGTTTTGCTCTATGTGCTTCACTTATATCTTTTGAGCTATGTAGTTTTGCTCTATGTGCTTCACTTATATCTTTTGAGCGTTATAATTTTTCTCTATGTGCTTCACTTATATCTTTTGAGCTATGTAGTTTTGCTGTATGTGCTTCACTTATATCTTTTGAGCGTTATAATTTTGCTCTATGTGCTTCACTTAGATCTTTTAGAGCACGGTGGTGGATTTGTTTTAAAGAAACTATTGATCTCTCATGCTTCACTTAAATTATTTTGAGAGTCTCTTAATAGCATGGTAATTTGCTTAATAATAATATGCTTGGTATTCAAGATTTGTGAAAATTTCTTTTGAGTGTGTTGAATACTAAGAAAAGATTGAAGCATGATAATTGTTTTGAGATATGGAGGTGATAATATTAGAGTCATGCTAGTTGAGTAGTTGTGAATTTAAAGAATACTTGTGTTAAAGTTTGTGATTCCCGTAGCATGCACGTATGGTGAACCGTTATGTGATGAAGTTGGAGCATGATTTATTTATTGATTGTCTTCCTTATGAGTGGCGGTCGGGGATGAGCGATGGTCTTTTCCTACCAATCTACCCCCCTAGGAGCATGCGCGTAATACTTTGCTTTGATAACTTCTAGATTTTTGCAATAAGTATATGAGTTCTTTATGACTAATGTTGAGTCCATGGATTATACGCACTCTCACCCTTCCACCTTTGCTAGCCTCTCTAATACACCTTTCGCCGATATCATAAACCCACCATATACCTTCCTCGAAACAGCCACCATACCTACCTATTATGGCATTTCCATAGCCATTCCGAGATATATTGCCATGCAACTTTCCACCGTTCCGTTCATGACACATTCATCATTGTCATATTGCATATCCCCGTACACCGCCGGAAGCATTCATATAGAGTCATATTTTGTTCTAAGTATCAAGTTGTAATTGTTGAGTTGTAAGAAAAATAAAAGTGTGATGATCATAATTTTTAGAGCATTGTCCCAAGTGAGGAAAGAATGATGGAGGCTATGATTCCCCCATAAGTCGGGATGAGACTCCGGACGAAAAACAAATAAAAGAGGCCAAAGAAGCCCAAATAAAAAAAAGAAGAGGCCATAAAAAAGAGAAAATGCCCAAATAAAAAAATGAGAGAAAAAGAGAGAAGGGACAATGTTACTATCCTTTTACCATACTTGTGCTTCAAAGTAGCACCATGATCTTCATAGTAGAGAGTCTCTCATGTTATCACTTTCATATACTAGTGGGAATCTTTCATTATAGAACTTGGCTTGTATATTCCAATGATGGGCTTCCTCAAATTGTCATAGGTCTTCATGAGCAAGCAAGTTGGATGCACACCCACTTAGTTTCTTTTTGAGCTTTCATATACTTATAGCTCTAGTGCATCCGTTGCATGGCAATCCCTACTCACTCACATTGATATCTGTTGATGGGCAACTCTATAGCCCGTTGATACGCCTAGTTGATGTGAGACTATCTTCTCCTTTTTGTCTTCTCCACAACCACCATTCTATTCCACCTATAGTGCTATATCCATGGCTCACACTCATGTATTGCGTGAAAATTGAAAAAGTTTTGAAAAAGTTAGAGTATGAAACAATTGCTTGGCTTGTCATCGGGGTTGTGCATGATTTAAATACTTTGTTTGGTGAAATAGAGCATAGCCAGACTATATGATTTTGTAGGGATAACTTTCTTTGGCCATGATATTTTGAGAAGACATAATTGCTTTGTTAGTATGCTTGAAGTATTATTATTTTTATGTCAATATAAAATTTTGTCTTGAATCTTTCGAGTCTGAATATTCATATCACAATTAAGAAGATTTGCATTGAAATTATGCCAAGTAGCACTCCGCATAAAAAATTCTCCTTTTATCATTTACCTACTCGAGGACGAGCAGGAATTAAGCTTGGGGATGCCTGATACGTCTCCCATGTATCTATAATTTTTGATTGCTCCATGCTATATTATCTACTGTTTTGGACTATATTGGGCTTTATTTTCCACTTTTATATTATTTTTGGGACTAACCTATTAACCGGAGGCCCAGCCTAGAATTGTTGTTTTTTGCCTATTTCAGTGTTTCGAAGAAACGGAATATCAAACGGAGTCCAAACAGAATGAAACCGTCGGGAACGTGATTTTCTCACCGAACGTGATCCACGAGACTTGGACCCTACGCCAAGGCATCAGAGAGGCAGTCACGAGGGTGGGTGATACGTCTCCAACGTATCTATAATTTTTGATTGCTCCATGCTATATTATCTACTGTTTTGGACTGTATTGGGCTTTATTTTCCACTTTTATATTATTTTTGGGACTAACCTATTAACCGGAGGCACAACCTAGAATTTTTGTTTTTTGCCTATTTCAGTGTTTCGGATAAACAGAATATCAAACGGAGTCCAAACGGAATAAAATCTTCGGAAACGTGATTTTCTCACCGAACGTGATCCAGGAGACTTGGACCCTACTGCAAGGGATCAAAGAGGTGGTCACGAGGGTGGGGCGCACCCCCTGCCTCATGGGCCCCTCGGTGCTCCACCGATGTACTCCTTCCTCCTATATATACACACGTACCCCCAAACGATCAAAACAGGAGCCAAAACCCTAATTCCACTGCCGCAACTTTCTGTATCCACGAGATCCCATCTTGGGGCCTGTTCCGGAGCTCCGCCGGAAGAGGGCCGTCATCACGGAGGGCTTCTACATCATCCTAGCCCCTCCGATGAAGTGTGAGTTGTTTACCTCAGACCTTCGGGTCCATAGTTAGTAGCTAGATGGCTTCTTCTCTCTCTTTGAGTCTCAATACAAAGTTCTCCCCCTCTCTCGTGGAGATCTATTCGATGTAATATTCTTTTTGCGGTGTGTTTGTTGAGACAGATGAATTGTGGGTTTATGATCAAGTCTATCTATGAATAATATTTGAATCTTCTCTGAATTCTTTTATGCATGATAGGTTATCTTTGCAAGTCTCTTCGAATTATCCGTTTGGTTTGGCCAACTAGATTGGTAGTTCTTGCCATGGGAGAAGTGCTTAGCTTTGGGTTCGATCTTGCTGTGTCCTTACCCAGTAACAGAAGGGGCAGCAAGGCATGTATTGTATCGTTGCCATCGAGGATAACAAGATGGGGTTTATTTCATATTGCATGAATTTATCTCTCTACATCATGCCATCTTGCTTAAGGCGTTACTCTGTTTTTAACTTAATACTCTAGATGCATGCTGGATAGCGGTCGATGAGTGGAGTAATAGTAGTAGATGCAAAATCGTTTCGATCTACTTGTCACGGACGTGATGCCTATATACATGATCATGCCTAGATATTCTCATAATTATGCACAATTCTATCAATTGCTCAACAGTAATTTGTTCACCCACCGTAGAATACTTATGCTCTTGAGAGAAGCCACTAGTGAAACCTATGGCCCCCGAGTCTATTCTTATAATATCAATCTCCATCACTTTTATATTGCTTTGCTATTTACTTTTTTACTTTGCATCTTTATATCAAAAATACCAAAAATATTCTATCTATCATATCTCACTCTCGTAAGTGACCTGAAGGGCTTGACAACCCCTAATCGCGTTGGTTGCGAGTAGCTATCGCTTTGTGCAGGTACGAGGGACTTGAGCGTGGGATCCTACTGGATTGATAGCTTGGTTCTCAAAAACTGAGGGAAATACTTACGCTACTCTGCTGCATCATCCCTTCCTCTTCGGGGAAAACCAACGCAAGCTCAAGACGCAGCAAGAAGGATTTCTGGCGCCGTTGCCGGGGAGTCGACGCAAAAAGTCATATACCAAGTACCCATTACAATCCCTATCTCTCGCATTACATTATTTGCCATTTGCCTCTCGTTTTCCTCTCCCCCCAATTCACCCTTGCCTTTTATTCGCCCTCTCTCTCTCCATCCTCCCTCTTTATTTGCCTCTTTTTGTCCGCTTGCTTTTTGTTTGCCCGTGTGTTAGATTGCTTGTTTGTCGCGATGGCTCAAGATGCTACCAAATTGTGTGACTTCACCAATACCAATAATAATGATTTCCTTAGCATTCCGATTGCTCCTCTTACTGATGCTGAATCTTGTGAAATTAATACTACTTTGTTGAATCTTGTTATGAAAGATCAATTCGCCGGCCTTCCTAGTGAAGATGCCGCTACTCATCTGAATAGCTTCGTTGATTTATGTGATATGCAAAAGAAAAAAGATGTCAATAATGATGTCGTTAAATTGAAGCTATTTCCTTTTTCGCTTAGAGAACGTGCTAAAGCTTGATTTTCGTCTTTGCCTAAGAATAGTATTGATTCATGGAACAAATGCAAAGATGCTTTTATCTCTAAGTATTTTCCTTCCGCTAAGATCATCTCTCTTAGTAATGATATAATGAACTTTAAACAACTTGATCATGAACATGTTGCACAAGCTTGGGAGAGAATGAAATTAATGTTACGTAATTGCCCTACTCATGGTTTGAATTCGTGGATGATTATACAAAAAAATTATGCTGGATTGAATTTTGCTTCTAGAAATCTTTTAGATTCGGCCGCGGGAGGCACTTTTATGGAGATCAATTTAGGAGATGCTACTAAACTCCTAGATAATATTATGGTTAATTATTCTCAATGGCATACTGAAAGAACTTCTAATAAAAAAGTGCATGTGATAGAAGAAATTAATGTGTTGAGTGGAAAGATGGATGAACTTATGAAATTATTTGCTACTAAGAGTGTTTCTTATGATCCTAATGATATGCCTTTGTCTACTTTGATTGAGAATAACAATGAATCTATGGATGTGAATTTTGTTGGTAGGAATAATTTTGGTAACAACGCTTATAGAGGGAATTTTAATCCTAGGCCATATCCTAGTAATCCTTCTAATAATTATGGTAATTCCTACAACAACTCTTATGGAAATTATAAATTATAATAAGATGTCCTCTAACTTTGAATCTAATATTAAACAATTTATTTCTTCGCAAAAGAATTTTAATGCTATGATTGAAGAAAAATTGCTTAAGATTGATGATTTGGCTAGGAACGTTGATAGAATTGCTCTTGATGTTGATGCTTTGAAACTTAGATATATTCCACCGAAGCATGATATTAATGAGTCTCTAAAAGCCATGAGAATTTCAATTTATGAGTGTAAAGAAAGAACCGCTAGGATGCGTGCTTCCAAAGATGCCTTTATTAATGTGTGTTCTTCCAATTCCTATGAAAATCAAGATGAAGATATAAAAGTTATTGATGTGTCTCCTATTAAATCTTTATTTTTCAATATGAATCTTGATGAAACTGAATATGATCTTCCTTTACCTAGAAGGCGTTCTAAAAATTCGGAGTGTTTAGATCTTAATGATGAAATTGATGAAATTGATGAAAGTGGGATTGAAAGAAATAAAAATCTAGATGTTGCTAAACCCACTATATTGGATATCAAGGAATTTAATTATGAAAATTTCTCTTTGATTGATTGTATTTCCTTGTTACAATCCGTGCTAAATTCTCCACATGCTTATAGTCAAAATAAAGCCTTCACCGAACATATTGTTGATGCCTTGATGCAATCTTATGAAGAAAAACTTGAGTTGAAAGTTTCTATCCCTAGAAAACTCTATGATGAGTGGGAACCAACTATTAAAATTAAAATTAAAGATCGTGAGTTTTATGCTTTGTGTTATTTGTGTGCTAGTGTCTCTACTATTCCCAAGACATTGTGTGATTTACTAGATTTCCGTAATTTTGATGATTACTCTCTAAATTTGCATCTTGCGGATTCCACTATTAAGAAACCTATGGTAAGGATTAATGATGTTCTTATTGTTGCAAATAGGAATTATGTGGCCGTAGATTTCATTGTTCCTGATATAGATTGCAATCCTTCTTGCCCTATTATTCTTGGTAGACCTTTCCTTAGAACGGTTGGTGCAATTATTGATATGAAGGAAGGGAATATTAGATTTCAATTTCCATTAAAAAAGGGCATGGAACACTTTCCAAGAAAGAAAATAAAATTACCATATGAAACTATCATGAGAGCCACTTATGGATTGCCTACCAAAGATGGCAATACCTAGATCTATTCTTGCTTGTTATGTCTAGCTAGGGGCGTTAAACGACAGCGCTTGTTGGGAGGCAACCCAATTTTATTTTCATTCCTTGCTTTTTTCTCCTGTTTAGTAATAAATAAATTATTTAGCCTCTGTTTTGGTTGTGTTTTTTGTGTTTAATTAGTGTTTGTGCCAAGTAGAACCGTTGGGAAGACTTGGGGAAAGTCTTGTTGAACTTGCTGTAAAAAACAGAAACTTTAGCGCTCACGAGAACTGCTATCATTTTTATTTGAAGAGTGCTATTTAGTTAATTTTTTTTGCAGAAATAGATAAATTCCTCACGTCCAGCAATTTCTTTTAGAATTTTTGGGGTTCCAGATCTTGCGCTAGCTATAGATTACTACAGACTATTCTGTTTTTGACAGATTCTGTTTTTCGTGTGTTGTTTTCTTATTTTGATGAATCTATGGCTAGTAAAATAGTTTATAATCCATAGAGAAGTTGGAATACAGTAGGTTTGACATCAATATAAATAAAGAATGAGTTCATTACAGTACCTTGAAGTGGTCTTTTGTATTCTTTCGCTAACGGAGCTCACGAGTTTTCTATTTTGAGTTTTGTGTTGTGAAGTTTTCAAGTTTTGGGTGAATTCTTTTAATGGATCATGGAACAAGGAGTGGCAAGAGCCTAAGCTTGGGGATGCCCATGGCACCCCCAAGATAATCCAAGGACACCAAAAATTCAAAGCTTGGTGATGCCCTCGGAAGGCATCCCCTCTTTCGTCCACTTCCATCGGTAATTTACTTGGAGCTATATTTTTATTCACCAATATGATATGTGTTTTGCTTGGAGCGTCTTGTATTATTTGTGGCTTTGTTTGTTAGTATGCCACAATCATCCTTGCTGTACACACCTTTTGAGAGATCCATATATGAACTAAAATTTGATAGAATACTCTATGTGCTTCACTTATATCTTTTGAGCTAGATAATTTTGCTCTATGTGCTTCACTTATATCTTTTGAGCTAGATAATTTTGCTCTATGTGCTTCACTTAGATCTTTTAGAGCATGGTGGTGGATATGTTTTAAAGAAACTATTGATCTCTCATGCTTCACTTAAATTAATTTGAGAGTCTCTTAATAGCATGGTAATTTGCCTAATAATAATATTCTTGGTATTCAAGATTTGTGAAACTTTCTTTTGAGTGTGTTGAATACTAAGAAAAGATTGAAGCATGATAATTGTTTTGAGATATGGAGGTGATAATATTAAAGTCATGCTAGTTGAGTAGTTGTGAATTTAAAGAATACTTGTGTTGAAGTTTGTGATTCCCGTAGCAATCACGTATGGTGAACCGTTATGTGATGAAGTCGGAGCATGATTTATTTATTGATTGTCTTCCTTATGAGTGGTGGTCGGGGACGAGCGATGGTCTTTTCCTACCAATCTATCCCCCTAGGAGCATGCACATAATACGTTGCTTTGATAACTTCTAAATTTTTGCAATAAGTATATGAGTTCTTTATGACTAATGTTGAGTCCATGGATTATACGCACTCCCACCCTTCCACCCTTCCTAGCCTCTTTAATACCGCACAACTTTCGCCGGTATCATACACCTACCATATACCTTCCTCAAAACAGCCACCATACCTACCTATTATGGCATTTCCATAGCCATTCCGAGATATATTTCCATGCAACTTTCCACCATCTAGTTCATCATGACATATCCATCATTGTCATATTGCTTAGCATGATCATGTAGTTGACATAGTATTTGTGGCAAAGCCACGGTTCATAATTATTTCATACTTGTCACTCTTGATTCATTGCATATCCCGATACACCGCAGGAGGCATTCATATAGACTCATACTTTGTTTTAGTATCGAGTTGTAATCATTGAGTTGTAAATAAATAGAAGTGTGATGATCATCACTCAATAGAGCATTCTCCCAAAAAAAGAGAAAGGCCAAAGAAAAAAAAGAAGGCCCAAAAAAATTATAAATAAATAAAAAGGGGCAATGCTACTATCCTTTTTTCCACACTTGTGCTTCATAGTAGCACCATGATATAGCAAGTCTCATATATTGTGCTTCAAAGTAGCACCATGTTCTTCATATAGAGAGTCTCATATGTTGTCACTTTCATATACTAGTGGGAATTTTACGTTATAGAACTTGGCTTGTATATTCCAATGATGGGCTTCCTCAAATTTCCCTAGGTCTTCGTGAGCAAGAAAGTTGGATGCACACCCACTAGTTTCTTTTGTTGAGATTTCATACATTTATAGCTCTAGTGCATCCGTTGCATGGCAATCCCTACTCACTCACATTGATATCTATTGATGGGCATCTCCATAGCCCATTGATACGCCTAGTTGATGTGAGACTATCTTCTCCTTTTTTGTCTTCTCCACAACCACCATTCTATTCCACCTATAGTGCTATATCCATGGCTCACGCTCATGTATTGCGTGAAGATTGAAAAAGTTTTGAAAAAGTTAGAGTATGAAACAATTGCTTGGCTTGTCATCGGGGTTGTGCATGATTTAAATACTTTGTGTGGGGAAGATGGAGCATAGCCAGACTATATGATTTTGTAGGGATAACTTTCTTTGGCCATGTTATTTTGAGAAGACATAATTGCTTTGTTAGTATGCTTGAAGTATTATTATTTTCTATGTCAATATAAACTTTTGTCTTGAATCTTTCTAATCTGAATATTCACACCACAATTAAGAAGATTTACATTGAAATTATGCCAAGTAGCACTCCGCATCAAAAATTCTCTTTTTATCATTTACCTACTCGAGGACGAGCAGGTATTAAGCTTGGGGATGCATGATACGTCTCCAACGTATCTATAATTTTTGATTGCTCCATGCTATATTATCTACTGTTTTGGACTATATTGGGCTTTATTTTCCACTTTTATATTATTTTTGGGACTAACCTATTAACCGGAGGCCCAGCCCGGAATTGCTGTTTTTTGCCTATTTCAGTGTTTCGGATAAACAGAATATCAAACGGAGTCCAAACGGAATAAAATCTTCGGAAACGTGATTTTCTCACCGAACGTGATCCAGGAGACTTGGACCCTACTGCAAGGGATCAAAGAGGTGGTCACGAGGGTGGGGGCGCCCCCCTAGGGCGCACCCCCTGCCTCGTGGGCCCCTCGGTGCTCCACCGACGTACTCCTTCCTCCTATATATACACACGTACCCCCAAACGATCAGAACAGGAGCCAAAACCCTAATTCCCCTGCCGCAACTTTCTGTATCCATGAGATCCCATCTTGGGGCCTGTTCTGGAGCTCCGCCGGAAGAGGGCCGTCATCACGGAGGGCTTCTACATCATCCTAGCCCCTCCGATGAAGTGTGAGTAGTTTACCTGAGACCTTCAGGTCCATAGTTAGTATCTAGATGGCTTCTTCTCTCTCTTTGAATCTCAATACAAAGTTCTCCCCCTCTCTCGTGGAGATCTATTCGATGTAATCTTCTTTTTGCGGTGTGTTTGTTGAGATCGATGAATTGTGGGTTTATGATCAAGTCTATCTATGAATAATATTTGAATCTTCTCTGAATTCTTTTATGCATGATTGGTTATCTTTGCAAGTCTCTTCGAATTATCCGTTTGGTTTGGCCAACTAGATTGGTAGTTCTTGCCATGGGAGAAGTTCTTAGCTTTGGGTTAGATCTTGCGGTGTCCTTACCCAGTGACAGAAGGGGCAGCAAGGCATGTATTGTATCGTTGCCATCGAGGATAACAAGATGGGGTTTATTTCATATTGCATGAATGTATCTCTCTACATCATGTCATCTTGCTTAAGGCGTTACTCTGTTTTTAACTTAAAACTCTAGATGCATGCTGGATAGTGGTCGATGAGTGGAGTAATAGTAGTAGATGCAGAATCGTTTTGATCTACTTGTCACGGACGTGATGCCTATATACATGATCATGCCTAGATATTCTCATAATTATGCACAATTCTATCAATTGCTCAACAGTAATTTGTTCACCCACCGTAGAATACTTATGCTCTTGAGAGAAGCCACTAGTGAAACCTATGGCCCCCGGGTCTATTCTCATAATATCAATCTCCATCACTTTTATATTGCTTTGCTATTTACTTTGCTTTTACTTTTTCACTTTGCATCTTTATATAAAAAATACCAAAAATATTATATCTATCAGATCAGATCTCACTCTCGTAAGTGACCGTGAAGGGCTTGACAACCCCTAATCGCGTTGGTTGCGAGTAGCTATCGCTTTGTGCAGGTACGAGGGACTTGAGCGTGGGCTCCTACTAGATTGATACCTTGGTTCTCAAAAACTGAGGGAAGTACTTACGCTACTCTGCTGCATCATCCCTTCCTCTTTGGGGAAAACCAACGCAAGCTCAAGACATAGCAGTGGGGGGCGCCCCCCCTAGGGCGCGCCCCCCTGCCTCATGGGCCCCTCGGAGCTCCACCGACGTACTCTTTCCTCCTGTATATACCTACGACCCCCAAACGATTAGGACAGGAGCCAAAAACCTAATTCCACCGCCGCAACTTTCTGTATCCACGAGATCCCATCTCGGGGCCTGTTCCGGAGCTCCGCCGGAGAGGGCCGTCATCACGGAGGGCTTCTACATCATCATAGCCTCTCCGATGAAGTGTGAGTAGTTTACCTCAGACCTTTAGGTCCATAGTTAGTAGCTAGATGGCTTCTTCTCTCTTTTTTGATCTCAATACAAAGTTCTCCCCCTCTCTTGTGGAGATCTATTCGATGTAATCTTCTTTTTGCGGTGTGTTTGTTGAGACCTATGAATTGTGGGTTTATGATCAAGTCTATCTATGAATAATATTTGAATCTTCTCTGAATTCTTTCATGTATGATTGGTTATCTTTGCAAGTCTCTTCGAATTATCCGTTTGGTTTGGCCAACTAGATTGGTAGTTCTTGCCATGGGAGAAGTGCTTAGCTTTGGATTCGATCTTGCGGTGTCCTTTCACAGTGACAGAAGGGGCAGCAAGGCACGTATTGCATCGTTGCCATCAAGGATAACAAGATGGGGTTTATTTCATATCGCATGAATTTATCTCTCTACATCATGTCATCTTGCTTAAAGCGTTACTCTATTTTTAACTTAATACTCTAGATGCATGTTGGATAGCGGTCGATGAGTGGAGTAATAGTAGTAGATGCAGAATCGTTTCGGTCTACTTGTCACGGACGTGATGCCTATATACATGATCATGCCAAGATATTCTCATAACTATGCTCAATTCTATCAATTTCTCAACAGTAATTTGTTCACCCACCGTAGAATACTTATGCTCTTGAGAGAAGCCACTAGTGAAACCTATGGCCCCCGGGTCTGTTCTCATCATATCAATCTCCATCACTTTAATCTTGTTTTGCTTTTTACTTTGCCTTTTACTTTTTACTTTGCATCTTTATACCAAAAATACCAAAAATATTATATCTATCAGATCTCACTCTCGTAAGTGACCGTGAAGGGATTGACAACCCCTAATCGCGTTGGTTGCGAGTAGCTATCGTTTTGTGCAGGTACGAGGGATTTGAGCGTGGCCTCCTACTGGATTGATACCTTGGTTCTCAAAAATTGAGGGAAATACTTACGCTACTCTGTTGCATCATCCCTTCCTCTTCGGGGAAATCCAACGCAAGCTCAAGAGGTAGCACCCGACACTTGGGGGCTACATTATTCAAGTTGGGATTACATCAAATACACAAGTCTCATGTCGCTGCAAGCATGCACCATGACACTTGGGGGCTAATGCAAAGTCATTGTTTGCTCACTTATTGAAGACCCGACTCATCACATTATAATGAGCCGGCCCTTGGGGGCTACCAATTGCTCCTGTCAAAATTCAAGGTACACAAGCCTCAGTCCATTATATTGAAAGATCCACTACTCAATTGGTAGAGTACAAAGCTCTTAACCTTATGGACGTGGGTTCAAGCCCCATGGTGGAGATTACATCATATGATGTTATTATCAATGAATTATATACAAAGTCCCAACTCAGTATTATCTTACTTAGCCAGCCCGTGGGGGCTGCACGTTGCTGCTCAAGTCTACATGATCATATTTACAAAGTCTCTGCTCATTATTGCTTAATGACCCGGCCCTTGATGGCTACATTGGTTGAAGTTTTTATGGGAATCATGCAATTACAAGTCCCAGGTTGCTGCAAGCATGACAACCCAGCACTTGGGGGATACATATATGGAGTATTCAGTCTTTACTAGTGACTGAGATGAACAAACATGGATTTCTTCAAAGTGGTAGTATTTATATTGAATCAAGTCTTAAGCCATCACTTTGTTTTGCTCAAGACTTGGGGGCTATAGATAATATGGATATAAGGGAGAAATGTTTTCCAATTTTCAGTTTTGAGCAAACCAGATTGACCCGGTGTCTGCAACAATCATGACCCGGCGTCATCAACAATCATGACTCGGCGTCACCAATAACTATGACCCGACGTCGGCAACAATTATGACCCGGAGTTATCAATAATTACAAACCGGATATTTTGGCAGTGATAAACCGGCAAGTTCTACAAGCCGGTTGAAAATCAGATGAGTATTTCAAGACCAATATTTTTGTTAAGCATTGGGAGCTGAATCAAATATTCTTCACAATATATTTCTATGAGAAGCCAATTGATTATGATGTTGGTCTATTGACTTGGACTTTCCAGAAGGAGGAAATAACAAGGACTTAAGGGTGATCAGGATCAGTTTAACATGGATAAATCCAAATTAAACTGGGGGCTAATGTCGGGGATATACCCCGCGGTATGACCCGGCCGGAAGTATGACCCGGCCGGACTTGGCGGCTCACAAAGACCCGGCACGTATTTGGTGATTTACTGATGACCCCAACGGCGGGTCAGATAGAAGACTAGACCCAAGGCCCAGAAGGCCGGCTCATGTTATGGTGGGTCGGTTTATGAGGAAAGGCATAAGGAGTTTTCCCTTAAGGGGGCAGACTAGGATTCCACTTGTAATAGACTAGTCCTAATCCTAATAGGACTCCACATGTAACCCGCCCCTTCAACTTATATAAGGAGGGGCAGAGAACCCCAAGAGGGACAAGCAAGAAACAATAATCTCTAGGGCTAGACACAATTAGAGGAGAGCCGACTTACCGGCGACTCTTTCATAAGAATAATGAGATCTAGCCACAAACAGCATGTAGGACTATTATCGGATGATGTTTCCCGGGGCCCGAAGCTGTCTAAATCCTTGTCTTGTGTTGCGTCTCTCGATTTCGCTCAACCCCTCTCAAGCTACTACAAAGATGTGTTGGCCTCACGATTAAGTCCTTACACTAGGACATCCGATGTGACGATTCCATGACACTTCCGCTTTCGGCATATGAGGGTACATGGACACACTCTCCCCGCTCGTTGCTATGCTTCTCCTAGATAGATCTTGCGTGGTCGTGGGCAAATTTTTTAAAATACTACATTCCCCAATAGCTATTACTATAAATCATGCAGTTCGGCCAAACACAGCAGCTCCCGAGGTAAGATGGCAATGCCCAGCTCCAGGCTACTATAAACTGAATGTTGATGCCTCTTTCTTTGAGGATGGAAGCGGAGTTGCTGTGGCGGTCTTGCGAAACCATCGAGGAGAAGTTGTAGCGAGGGTATCGGAGTTGATTGATAACACACCTGCTGCACCGTCCGCTGAAGCCAGAGCCTAGCAGATGGGTCTACGGTTGATTGATTCAGTTGGATGTCGAAGTGTCCAAGTGGAGACAGATTGCCTTGAACTTGTGCAAGCATGCAATGGGGAGACTAAAATTCTGAGTCCACATTCAGCTATACTTACAGATTGCTTTCACCTTGCTCATGGTGTCCCAGAGATATCCTTTAGACATTGTCCTAGAGCGGCAAATAAAGTTGCACATATCTTAGCTAGGCGTTGTTATGATTCTAAGATTCATTAAGAGTGGATAGATGAGATGCCCTCCTTCCTATTACCACATCTACTCTTTGATGTAACTCTTCCCCAAGTTGAATAAAATGCCAGAAGGCCTTACCTTCAAAAAAATATTGGTCCATTCAGGAAGCTGTCACAGTTTTGTGAGTATGGCACTGGCTGTTGAGTGGCTTGGCAACTTACGCACTGCACTGCCCATGAAGGTGAAAATTGCTGATGGGTGTACATCGGCGGGCGAGGGGGCTGTGGTGCTTCTGAATGTGCTCTCATAACTACCACTCAACTTGAAACACCTGGCCAACAACATGCTATCTATCATTTGGTGCATCTGTGTTATTTCAAAGACAAGCCCGAAACTACACCTATTCATGCTCCTGTTGTTCAGTCTCCTTCAACTGAATTAGCATCTTCCTTTGAGGAACCGAAAGGGCTACCACCAGTCCACCATAGAGGGATCTCGATTACTTAATTCCTCTGATGCAAGTGCTCGGCCAGCGAATTTGTCCCCACTCTGCCACAGGTGTTTCTCAAGGAAAAAGAACCCCTACTTTGTACCTCTTTTCCTACCATGGCTCTTCTCCCATTCCCCTTCATTCCTCTTCCAAATTTTTTAAACGAAGGCAAATGATTTGCCTCATATATTAAATAAGCAGGAGAAAGAGTTTGTTACAACATACACCCAAGTTACGGCATGACAATTGTTCTCGCAATAAAAAAGGCCCTAGTTTTTTGCCCCAACTTTGATCCAAAGGTTTGCCTCGTCGACAATGATGTTGAGCAAGATTTGCGGAGGTGCGCTCTTTTTCCTGAACACTCTTGCGTTGCGCTCATTTCAGATGACCCATGACATTAGCATGATAATCGATGCCTTTGCTTTTCTGTGGGTGGTGCCTGTGGTGCATGTGCTCACCCACCAGGCCTGAACGGAGTCGAACAAGTGCCATACGGACGTGTCCATGTCGTGGATGCGAAATTTATGAATATCCATGTTCCAAAGCCTAAGAGTGAAGCGACATCTGAAGAAAAGATGAGGCCACATTCCTGCACCCGCCGGCACAAGGGGTAAGGGCCACAGTTAGGCCATCCTCGCTTCTTCAATATGTTAGCAGTCCAGATCCTATCCTGAAGCGCGAGCCAAGCAAAGAACTTGACTTTCGGTGGGGCCCAAGCCTTCCAGACCATTTGGTCCATGGGGAGAGGACCAAGCCCAAAAACGGTGCCTTGTAAGTGGAGGCCGCGGAGTAGTGCCCAGATTTCATGTGCTTCCATAGGATGTCATCATCAGCGAGCTCATCCAGGTGCACCTCATGCAGTAGCATCCAAAGGGTGAAATATTGTGCAACATGCTTGATGGAAACCAATGCGGGCGGTCTGATTTTGAGGATCCACGCGTTGTCCTTGCTGGCCTCCCGTACCTTCCAGTGCTTCCGGAGGAAGTCTCGTAAATGAGCGAAGCAATGTCTTTGGGCTTTCGACCAAGGAGCCAAGGGGAGTCCCAAAATGGAGTCCTCGCACCGTTCCCGACCGTGATGATAATACAGGCGTAGAAAAAGTTGATGTCCTCCTCATCAGACAAGTTCTCACTCCCGACCCACAACTTTGTGGGCTCCTTCCACTCGTACAAGGCCATCGCAAACTCAAAGCCCGCACGAACTTGTTGGTGTTGTTCAAACATAGGTGGCACTTGAATCTTCTTAATATCATTGGAAACAACCCAGTCTACAACATCTTTTTTGAGGCAAGAGATAGAAGCATGCAAAAGAGCCTACATGAAAAAAATGCAGCGAAAAAATGTTGGACAATGACAAAGAGATTTAACAACAAGACTGAAATCAGGTACCACATTGCGCAACAGTTGCTATCCATGAATAATTTCAGTGTGTAGGGGTGGGCATTCGGTAGAAACCAAAAATTCGGTTTATACCATTTTTTTAGAAATTCAGTTAGCAAAACTAAAAACCAAAATTATCAACACAAAACAGCTAACCAAAAAATGGGTTAACCAAAAATTGGGTTCAGTTTTCGGTTTTAAAACGAACAGTTGCTTTGCAGCTGACAAGCTACAGCGCTACTGTAAGGCCCTGGGACCTTTTATATAGCCAAGGACCTTAGTAGCTTGAGCCAAGCTGATCAATGTGGGACTAAATAAATAAACAGTTCCTGCTGCTACACACTCCACTAGCACGATTGAGCCATTCAATTTATTTGGACAGCCCAGGCTTATGACACAAAAAGTTGGTTTAGCTATACCCCGAAATTATTTATATACCTTGACTGTTAATCTTCAATAAGACTACCCACAATGAATGGTAACATCACATTTATTTAGGTAAAATAGGTAACATAGCTAGTTACTGTAACATCACACATATCAAGAAAAAATGAGTCTGTAATGTAATAAATAAAGTGATGCATGACATAACACATATGTTATCATCCACTGTGGAGGTAGTAACATAGACTAGTAATATATGCATCTTACTACTCTAAGTTACTCTCCACTGTGACTAATCTAAAGCAGCTTTTATTCCTAAAAAGGCTTGCACGTGGGCCTGCGCACAAAAAAAGAAGCTCGCACATGGGCTAGCTGGACACGAGCGTGTGGCCGCGAGTGGCTGCCGGCTTCGCGAGACGTGTGGCCAACCTGACGCGAAAGCAACTAGTTAACTGAGCGCTTTTTCGGGAGCCTCATAACGATCAACGTCACTTGGCGCATTCTCAGCCATTCGCCACGTGTCGTGCTTTGAACGTTTCCTTCGGATTTTTTTTATTTTTCCGCACGCGTTTTCTGCTTTTTAAATGGTTTTTTCAGGGGTTTTCGACGTTTTGGTTTTCCATCGGTCTTCCTTAGCTTTTTGATAAAAAAATCAAAAGAAAAATATTTTTGCACGAAAAAACGTGTTTTCTGTATTTTTCCTTTCGCGAGAGTCATTGTTTTGCTTCCGCGAGAGTCAGGGCTGTGCCTCTCGGAAACAGAAAAAAACTTGTTTTCTGTTTTTTTTCTTTCGCGAGAGTCACTGTTTTGTTTCCGTGAGAGGCTCTGTTGTGCTTTACCGAGAGTCACGGCCGTGTCTTTCGGAAACAAAAGAAAAAGAGTCGCGGTTTTGCTTTCGTGAGAGGCACAGTTGTGCTTTCGCGAGAGTCATGGTCATGCCTCTCGGAAACAAAAAAAAACACGTTTTCTATTTTTTTTTCACGAGAATCACGGTTTTGCTTCCGCAAGAGGCACGGTTGTGCTTTCGCGAGAGTCACGGCCGTGCCTCCTCGGAAACGGAGAAAAACATATTTTCTCTTTTTTTCCTTCCGCGAGAGTCATAGACTAACGGTTTTGCTTTCGTGGGAGGCACAGTTATGATTTCGTGAGAGGCACGGGCGTGCCTCTTTCAGAAAGGGAAAAAACCAGTGCTCCCGGTTTGGTTTTTTCGTCCGGTTTTTTTTCGTGAAAAAAGAAGTTCGTCAAAACCTGTCAACATGGGATCTAGTTTTGAAGATATCGACGCGAGAAATCCAATGGTGAAAGCGGTTCGAGGTTTGGACGCACGGTTTGAGAGATAAAACATTTTGAATAAACGGATCTATGAAAAAAAGGAAAAACTCCCCGGTTGCGACAAGTGGCATGTTGCATGTGCGCCACTTGTCACAACCTGAGGAGTTGAAGTGATCTTTGCAACGAGTACTCCTCAACTAGTGATTTCGGACTGACGCTTGATGTGAGGGAGCCTCGTACTTGACTGGAGTATTGGATCGCTCGAGGCTACGGTTTTCCTTTCAGTTATCGGTTTCGTACCAAACCTACCGATTCGTGTTCGGTTATTAAAAGTAGAAACTGATTTTTTTGTACTAGCAGCAAAAACCGAAAATTCGGTTTTTTCGGTATCGGTTTGGCATTCGGTTGGTCGGTTTGGCATTCGGTTGGCCGATCTCTCAGGTTTTAAGAGTTAAATGCTCCAGGAATTACATTAGTGGCACGGAAAAACTTGGAGTTTGTCCTTCACTTGATTTGTAAAACAGAGGATTATGTAAACACATGAACTTTGCGGGATTGAGTGATTGATTTGCAGGAATGGGAAAAACATAAAAATCCCCCAAATTAATCAAATTAAGTTTAATACACATGCAAAGACAATATTAGATTGTTATTATGAAACTTATGGCATTTGCCTTGTTTTTTACATAGGAATAAATAAGGAGATTAGGGTGGATTGTAAATGTGCTTTGTTGTTTCTTTGAAACTCAAAACCAAAGGGAAAATCCATCAATTTTTTTCTCAGAATCATTCATTATCATTAGATCAAATGGATGAATATTGCCAGTAAAGTTTTTTTTTATTTCTACATTTCCTCCTCCGCTTTGCCTATGAATCAAAGAGGCCATGCCACAGTATCCATGACAATGCACAAAAGCTATTGTAGAGTACAAACATTTTGCTGTCTCAACATATTTGGCGCCTGCAATGGCAGACGCTAATTGACTATACAATGGACGAACTCGCCAAGGAGGGAAAGTAAGAGAGGGTTGACAATATTGCAATTAGAATGTCAGGACAGATTGGGAGCATATGTAGATCTACATGCAGAAACTAGACCGCTGATCTCAGTTTTGGGTTTTCTATTTCTCCACCTTAGTCTTGATCTTCTGCTCCATGATCGCCTTCTCGGTGTCGAGGCCAAACATCCTGTTGAGGGTGTGAATGTTCTCAAGTGTTTCATCAAGGGTGCGACTGTCAGTGTCGTCACATCTCAGCTGCTGAGCTGCTCAATTGTTCTTCTCATCTTCTTGGTGAGAGCATATTCTTCGATCTTGTGCAGGCACCAGTCAAGCTCTGAAGCCGTCACCCTGTCAGCGTACGATCTTAGCTTGTTGATTGTTAGAACGGTCTCCACAGAATTTCGTAGCTCTTTTTTGAAATGGATAAGTTCATAGAGACTAAGACCCCCGCCCTAGACTGATCACTGGAGCTACGAGAAGGGAGAGGGGGTCACGGAGGGTTTGGGGGAGGAGAGGCTAAAGGCCTAAGCTTTAGGAACTTCTCCTCTGGAGATTCTTGATTATTCGGATATGAAACCATATGAATATTTTTAGAGAAAGATGTAACAGCTCTTGGGTGCCAAAGATGATCGAAACTTTACAAGATCATCGAAAGTTTGATCATTTGATGTCCCAAAGTTTCAGATTTCATTTGATTCTTTTTTTTAATTTACTGTTCATAGAGGGTGTAGGGGCACCCGGGTGTTGAAAGTCTTGTCTCATATTTTTACTGCGTACTAACTTGCATGAAAATTTTCCATGGAGACGAATATGTTGCAAAGATCTGTTTGTTGCCATGAGAAATATGACATACACATAATTATTTAAAAATATTTCTTCATTGATGCAACCAAATAATTTCAGTTACGTTTTCCTGCATTTAGAATCCTACTGAACCAAACAAACCCTAAAAGTAGGCGAAAGTGCTGTGGTGAACAAACTCATATATAAGATATGTTTAGCCGATCTAGATCTGGTATGTTAAGTCAAGTGAGTATGCATAAGCTAGAGTCCGGCCATCGCTAGCATCGCAGTGAATACAATAGTAGTGCTGGCATACCATTCACAGATTTACTTGGGCCAGTTGAATGATAAATGTGGTGTTTTCAGTGTGAACAATCAAGACAGTTGTGTCGTTCATTCATGGCCATGAACAATCGTTGATACGAGAATTTGAAAACATGGGATTGGATGAATTGTTATTTCATCCACCGTAGAATGTGAGACTTCCATGTATCTCAATATTTTTAGTTTGATTTTGATTTCCCGCAAAAAAAGTTTGATTTTGATTAACAATTAGACCAAATAAATAGTATGAATTATGTAATACAATGTGATTTCACTTAATAAAAATTGGAATCCAATGGTATTAATTTTTTTCTACCGTGTAACTCGCGTCTTATTAATGAGCACTTCTCGATCAAGCTTAAATATTGAAATATGTAGCGGTCTTACATTCTACAATGAGAAAAGCACCATTTTACATAGCTTGAGACAGAGACACCTCCAATCTCCCACCTTTATGAGGTAAACTTTTTAAAAATCAATATAGTTTCCTTGATTTGTTATTATTTAGTCCATGGGAATTTAATTTCGACAATGCAGCCATTTTTGTAATAAACATCACCATGCCCTGTCTCTAGATTTCTTCTTTATTTTTAGAACAGCTATGTACAATTAAATGCACTCCATTGATTTTTCTGTGGCGCAATAAAGATTTTCTTGTTATAAAGTGTTAGTGTGGGAATTATCAAGACGAGCCATGCACTCGTTCATGACCTAGTCCAGCAAGCATACGTGTTCCACCAGGCTGAGGTTGGAAAGCATGCATGCACCTCTACGTGAGTGTACTATACATAGACATAAGTGCAGTACGTACGTCGTTAAGTGTGTGAATGATCGAGACGGGGCATGCATTCGTGACGGTGAACAGAACAACCAACAAGATGACGACCTAGTAGAGGGATGGAGTCGTGGAGCAGACACCAATCTGCACGTCCATTCACGCGCACTTCCCAGTACCACGCCATGCATACACACCATCGTAAGTTCGCAGCCTATAGGAGCTATAACTTTGAGTGGGAACGTTGAAGACACAGTGGCCTCTAATCTCTGCTATCTCATCCTTAGTTTTTCCAGCAGGATATGTGCCATTTAATTCAGTAGATGTACAATTGATTTCAAAAACTGTAGTGAATTTTGCTAGTGTGGACTTGTGAGCCATCGATAGGCAAACCTGTTCATCCCTTGGTTAGATTTCAAGTCCTAGTTGCATAGGGTGTTGAATGCCAATCTGAAAACGTCTAAAACAAAGTCATCCAAGGTGGGCACTAGCACTCCAAGCTTTCTATATATAGAACACCTCTACCCTCTTATTCTCTTACAAAACACAGGGAGACACAGCTTCCCACCATTCTACTAGCTCACTTAGCTCTCTTTTCCCCTTCTTGCTAACAATTATGACCATGGCTAGTCCATACGGCATCTTTGTTTGTCTACTCATAGTGCTACCTCAAATCCAGGCCGCTTCTATCCCCTACAATGGGACTGTACCTCTTCAGGGGTGTCAGATCCCTTGTATGACCGAAGTTAACTTGCACTTGTTCTTGCACCAATTCGTCGATGGACCAAACCAGCCAAACCGCAATGAGGAAACCTTGCTCCAAACAAGTTTTCCTTTTGGGTTTGGGACGACGATAGTTCATGACTGGACTCTTACCGAGACAATAAATTCCAAAGATACAGTTGTTGCACGTGCACAAGGCGTGCATGTCCAGGCTGGTTTAACCAAGGATAATAGATGGTACATGACTCATAACATAGAGTTTGAGCAAGGAAGGTAATATGTTCTCTATTTCATTATTTTTGAATATCTCAATATGTGTTTCGTGAGTTCTTTCGCCCGCGACATTGAAGTTATGCGCTTGCCTCTATTATATTTGTAGCTAAGAATTTTACACAAGTTACTGGTGTACATACACATATTAATAGATGTGCATTTGTTCAAAGCTGCATGCACTTCTAACCTGCTGGCGGAACTTGCTATTTTGCACATGAAACAGGTTTGCAGGGTCTACCCTTCAGGTGATTGGCATAACAGCGGGTTTGGAAAGTGGCCAGTGGTCCATTGTTGGTGGGACTGGTCAATTCATTATGGCACAGGGTATAATAAGTTTCACAAATCATCCTGCCTCTACTTGGGAAGATGGTATTAAAGAACTTAATATCCGTGTACGCTACACGAATCCGCAACCTGTAAGAATAATTCTCAAAAGTTTGTATCCAAATTGTAATGTTCTACTTTTTGAAGGGAAACAATAGGACATTAGAGAGCACCCTACTAAAAATGCAATAAATTAAGAAATTTGTGCATATGCAATGCAAATGCATTATGTCACATTCTATTTTCAACAACACTAGATGATACCATGCACTTTGTTGTGGGTATGTTCTGCAATATATATCACTGAGATTTAATATGGGGAGGCTGAATATTTGGGGTAAATAATATGAGAACTAAAACTGAAAATACATATGATTAATTGTGTCTGATTATTGTATATTTGTAAATAAAAAAAATAGATCCACCATAATATAATGAAAATTCACATGCATGTTTGCACGTTGAGGTGGGTTTATCCTATGCATGATTGCATGCTAAGGTTGACCTTTTCCATTGTATAATCCATGCTGATGTGACATGCTTGCATGTTGAGAGAAATTTATTGGTTATTCGACGCTAGCTATTTAGATATAGAAGATTAGCCATGTTGAACTAACCCAAATGCATTTTTTACACATTTAATCTGTAGTGGGTTGCATATCAAGTAACAAAGCTTTATGTACACACACATGACATGACACAAGCCATGTTTTCACTTATTTTTCTACAGGCTTGAGGCGCAGCTCGTTTGTTGAAAAATAAAGCCGACGTGAGGAATTTGATGCAAACAATGTATTTGCACAGTTTCTTGCGGCGTGATGGATCATTAATGTGGTCCGCTTGTGTCACGAGAGTATGCATTAGCATACCCTCTTTCTATATTTCATTCAAAATAAGATGTGGGTTTATAGCATGGTGGATGTCCAGTCCTTAATCCATGTCAACCCATCTGTTTGTTGGTGTCTATGTAATGTTTTGGATATGCTTTGCAAAATAGTGAAGCTTGTTTGTTTGAGAAACTGTTATCCCCAAAGAATTGTATTATGTGTATAATCATGCCACCGCCATATAAATATATAATATATGAATACATAAAGGGTAATAAATCAAGGGACACAAGACAACTATCATTCATACATTTAACAATGTCTATCCCAGAAGCATTTTACTTCAAGGGCCCTAATAAGCGACCCAATATTTCTGCCAGCAAAGATATCTCCCAGACAGCCATGAGGTCATGCAATCACTTTTATCGTCACTTTTTTGGGCATGAACTAGAAATATGCATCTATATATGCACATAAAACGATAACCATGTTATTTGGTAGCATGAACAGATGCATATACATGCCATGTACTCTTTCCAGGAGTATGCTAAAGCCTCGTGCATCAATGTATTGAAAGGAATAACGCCTGGTATTAAAGAAGTGAGGCCGTTAATCACAAGGATCAGGGCACCACATGGACTTGAACAAGGGAGGGCCGTAGGTATTGACCTGTATTCAGGTGATTACCAATGATTTGATGGGAAAAACGATTATACATACATGGCTACATGCATGTTGTTCACTTATGAAACCCACAGTTGAGGCCAGAGCCCAACACAACCTAGTACTACCCCCGGAGGCCGAGTCAGGATTTCTCAGAGCCTAGAGCTAAAACTAAGCAGCTATAACGCCAAATATCAATGGTGAAAAAATACGTTAAAAAATGCTTAAGAACACACATCTTAGATTCCTTTTTTCCCTCTCAATGAATAGAAATGAAATAAAGTTGACTAACATAATTTAATTTACCATCAACAACTCATTTATTTCGACTGGTACAAAGGAATTAGGCGAAATGTTAGATTTTTTATACAACAAACAGGAGATTATGCAATTTACCCGTCCAACCAGTTGTTGAGAAAGAGCAGAATGGGAGTAGAAATAGGAGGGGTGGAAGGGTCTGCTCCAACGACCTTAGATGATCCAAGATTTCAAAGTGAGATGATTCGACGAGTGGCGAGTTGTCGAGCAGGAAACGCCTGAGGCGGGTCGGTGTGGGAATGAACGACCCTAAAGAAAACAGAAACACTAGCGATCGAACTCACCACCGAGCGTTTTGCGAGCCTAATTGGGCTGAGAAGCTATCTGGGCAGACTAGGCTGACGCATGGGGCTGGAGCTGGGTTAGTACGCATGGGGCTTGGCCTCTGCAAGGCTACAGATCTCACAAAAAATCGTGGGAGCAACTAGTTAACGAGTGCTCCTTCGGGAGCCCTGCAACGATCAGCGCCACTTGACGCGCTCTTAACCATTTGCCATGTGTCGCGCTCTGGACGTTTCCTTCGGATTTTGTTTTTTCTTCGCACGCGTTTTCGGCTTTTTAAATGGGTTTTTTCAACGTTTTGGTTTTTCACCGGTCTTCCTTAGCTTTTCAATAAAATCTTTCAACAAAATGTTTATTTGCACAAAAAGACGTGTTTTCTTTTTTTCCTTTCGCGAGAGTCACGGTTTTGCTTCCGCGAGAGGCACGATTTTGTTTTCGCGAGAGTCACGGCCGTACCTCTCAAAAACGAAAAAAACGTGTTTTCTATTTATTTATTTTTTGCTTTCGCGAGAGTTATGGTTTTGCTTCCACGAGAGGTACGGGTGTGCTTTCGAGAGAGCCACGGACGTGCCTCTCAGAAAGGAAAAAAACGCGTTTTCTGTTTTTTTTCCTTTCACGAGTCACGGTTTTGCTTCCGCAAGAGGCACGGTTGTGCTTTCACGAGAGTCACGGCCGTGCCTCCTCGGAAACGGAAAAAAATACATTTTCTTTTTTTCCTTCCCGAGAGTCA
>NC_041392.1:84663590-84665994 GCF_002162155.2 Triticum dicoccoides
GGTTTTGCTTCCGTGAGAGGCACGGTTGTGATTTCGTGAGAGGCACGGGTGTGCCTCTTTCGGAAAGGAAAAAAACCGTGCTCCCAGTTCGGTTTTTTTGTCTGGTTTTTTTGTGAAAAAAATTTCGTCAAAACCTATCAATATGGGATCTAGTTTTGAAGATCTCAACGCGAGGAATCCAACGGTGAAAGCGGTTCGAGATTTGGACGCACGGTTTGAGAGATAAAACATTTTGAATAAACGAATCTATGAAGAAAGGAAAAACTCGCTGGTTGTGATATGTGGCATGCTGCATATGCGCCACTTGTCGCAACTAGAAAAATTGGAGTGATCTTTGCAACAAGTACTCCTCTGTTAGTGATTTCGAAAATCGTATTGGATGGATAGAGCTAGTTGGGCCACGCCTGGGGCTATAGCCCCAGTTACCTCAGGCCCAATTCCGCCCCTGACTACCCCCATTTTGGTTATTTTGATCAGATTTTAACTAATAAAATATAAATTATACATAGCAAAGATAATATTATCGAAAACTATACTCAAATACTAAGGCTGGTCGTAATGGAAAGTATCATATACTAGTATCATGCATATGATACTAGTGTATGATACTATATATGTAGTGCATAGTATCATATGTTAGTATTATAGATGACTTCATTTATTAGCATGCATGACACATAGTAGCACAACATTTAATATGATACGGTATCATGATATGATACTCAACCCTCTTTTTCTTCATTTAATTCTATGACACATCATTAAATTTGCCTAGTTGGCATGCACGATACTACCTATGATACTCCCATTACAACTAGCCTAACCCAACAATATAATTTTTCGTGACATGCATTAATATTTTGCTAGTAAAATCTTTAATTAAAATTTGACACAAAATACGAAGTGGACTAATAAACCAACCTATAACGGTGCTAAAAAAAGTAACCTACAACGTCACATGCCATCTTTCTCCATTCTGTGCACTTACCAATGCGATGTTTGACGTTTCATTGCCATGAATCCCAGCCAAACCAAGGCGATGTACACGGAAGCGGGAAGGTTGATCCATCTAAATCTCAGCAAATATGTACTGCCCCCAGCTTGTGAGCAAGTATCATATCACTAAAAGAATAGCGTCGGGAAGCCTACAATAATTTTGAAAAATAAAAACTAAGTCTAGGACTTGGTTCAACCACAAGGAACCTAGCTCGGTTCGCAAGTGCACTGCAAAATTTGTAACAAACACAACATGCCGACAAACTTGATTAATACTCCGTCCCGAATTATTTGTCTTGGATTTGTCTAGATACAGATGTATCATGTCTAGATACATCCGTATCTAGAAAAAACTAAGACAGGTAATTTATGACATAGGTAATGATACTAGTCGCCCCAACCCCTGCGTCTCTCTCACGGGTGACACGGGGGAGCCCCAGCCGTCGGCCACCGCAAGCCCCCCTCACGGTCGCCGAAGGAGGCGACCGGGCTAAGCCCATGCCGCGGACGGCGGCGGCGGGGCGAGCTCTCTCTCGTGGCGTGGCGTTTTCCCCCTCGGATTCAAGGCTGAGGCGGCGGCCGGCCATGTCGTTGGTGCTTGTCCATGCGTGGATGTGCTCAGGCAGTGCGGTGGTGCGTGGCATGCTCCTCCATGGCGCGCGACGGCATGGGGTTGGCTATGAATCCCAGCAGGGGCGTGGATGTGCTCCCGATGCGGCGCCAGATCCTTGCATCCCTTGGTCGTCGTCTGACCTCCATATGGCAAGCTCGATGGGCGTCCTCGCGTCGAGGTGCAGGTGCCAGCTGATCCCTCCGATCTGATCCAGAATGACGTGGTGGCGTGGGGGCTTTGGACTCGGCCTGAATTAAAGGGGTGGTCCTAGGGTTCCTCGAGTGACAAGACGAAGATCTGCCTGACGCCTGTCCTCCTTGATCTGGTCGAATTGTCGGGTTCCGAAAGGCTCCGCCGGCGAACTCTCATGGGCGCGTTATGCCTGGAGATTGCTGGATCAGGTGGGATTCGTTCGTTCCCACTGGTTCTTCGTTAAGGAGGGAGATGTGCGAAGCTATGCTATCTGTTGTCATCATGGGATATGTTTAGTTTCATGGTGAAGTCAGAGGCAAAGAATGTCATGGAAGCTGAGATCGGGGGACTAGTAGTGGTGATTGGAGCCTTTGTGGCGATGAGGAACTTGCTTGGAGTTTCCGATTTTGTAGCAGCGATATGCAAGTGGGGTTGACAACACAGGTGCAATTCAAAGTCTTACCTCTTAAGGTGAAAATCTAAGGACTAGTTGAAGCAGCACAAAGGTTATGAAGGAGCAACTCCATCTTGCTGCTACAATGTGTACAACACAAGTGTTGAAGAAACAGCTTCAACGTGCTGCGCTAGATATCGCTCTAGAGG
>NC_041392.1:84667672-84671860 GCF_002162155.2 Triticum dicoccoides
CATATGAGCGTGATGAAAACTAGCTTGACGATATTCCCATGTGTCCTCGGGAGCGCTTGTCTCTATATAAGAGTTTGTCTAGGCTTTTCGTTTGCTACAAAAAGGATTGGGCCACCTTGCTGCACTTTATTTACTTTTGTTACTTGTTGCTCGTTACAAATTATCCTATCACAAAACTATCTGTTACCACTTATTTCAGTACTTGCAGAGAATACCTTGCTGGAAACCGCTTATCATTTCCTTCTGCTCCTCGTTGGGTTCGACACTCTTACTTATCGAAAGGACTACGATAGATCCCCTATACTTGTGGGTCATCAAGACCCCTTTCTGGCGCCGCTTCCGGGGAGTGAAGCGCCTTTGGTAGGTGGAATTTGGTAAGGAAAAAATTTATATAGTGTGCTGAAATTTACTGTCACTTGTTACTATGGAAAGTAATCCTCTGAGGGTCTTGTTCGGGGTATCTTCACCCCGACAAGTAGAGCAAAGAGTTGCTCCTCAACCTACTGAACCTACTGAAAATGAAAATGTCTGCTTTGAAATTCCTTCGGGTATGATAGAAAAACTGCTAGCTAATCCTTTTTTAGGAGATGGAACAAAACATCATGATGAGCATCTAATATATGTGGATGAAGTTTGTGGATTATTTAAGCTTGCATGTGTACCCGGAGATGTTGTTAAGAGGAAGGTCTTCCCTTTATCTTTGAAGGGAGATGCATCGACATGGTATAGGCTATGTGATGATATGGGGTCTTGGAATTACAAACGACTGAAATTGGAATTTCATCAGAAGTTTTATCCTATGCGTCTTGTTCATCGTGATCGCAATTATATATATAATTTTTGGCCTCGCGAAGGAGAAAGCATCGCTCAAGCTTGGGGGAGGCTTAAATCAATGTTATATTCATGCCCCAATCATGAGCTCTCAAGAGAAATGATTATTCAAAAAAATTATACTCGGCTTTCTGATAGCAATCGCACCATGCTTGATACTTCTTGTGCTGGCTCTTTTATGATAAATACTATTGAATTCAAATGGGATTTATTGGAAAGAATTAAATGCAACTCTGAACATTGGGACCTCGACAAAGGTAAGGAGTCAGGTATGACACCTAGTTTTGATTGTGTTAAATCCTTACGGATACCGATGTTTTCCGTAAATTTAGCACTAAATATGGACTTGACTCTGAGATAGTAGCTTCTTTCTGTGAATCTTTTGCTACTTATGTTGATCTCCCCAAGGAGAAGTGGTTTAAATATCATCCTCCCATAGAAGTAAAAGTAGCTACACCTATTAAAGTTGAAGAAAATATTGTCACTTATAATGATCCTATTGTTCCTACTGCTTATGTTGAGAAACCACCTTTTCCTGTTAGGATAAAGCATCATGCTAAAGCTTCAACTATGGTTCGTAAAAGCAATATTAAAACATATACACCTTCTGAGCAAGTTAAAGTTGAACCTAATATTGCTATTGTTAAAGATCTCTTGTCTGATAATATTGATGGGCATGTTATTTATTTCTGTGATGAAACTGCTAGAATTGCTAAACCTTGTGCTAAAGATAAACCTAGACCTGTGGTAGGCATGCCTGTTATTTCTGTTAAAATAGGAGATCATTGTTATCATGGCTTATGTGATATGGGTGCTAGTGCTAGCGCAATACCTCATTCCTTATACAAAGAAAGTATGCATGATATTGCATCTGCTGAAATAGAAGATATTGATGTCACAATTAAACTTGCCAATAGAGATACTATTTCACCAATGGGAATTGTTAGAGATGTTAAAGTCTTGTGTGGGAAAACTCAATATCCTGGTGATTTTCTTGTTCTTGGTTCCCCACAAGATAGCTTTTGTCCCATCCCTTCTTAAACATTGTTAATGCTACCATAGATTGCAAAAGGGATGTTGTTACTATCGGTTTAGATGATATGACTCAAGAATTTAATTTCTCTAAATTTAGTAGACAACACCGTGAAGAAGAATTACCTAGTAAGGATGAAATTATTGGTCTTGCTTCTATTTCCGTACCTCCTAGTGATCCCTTAGAACATTATTTGCTAGACCATGAAAATGATATGTTTATGAATGAAAGAAGGGAAATAGATGAAGTATTCTTTAAACAGGAACCTATTTTGAAAAACAATTTACCTGTTGAAATCCTAGGGGATCCTCCTCCACCCAAGGGTGATCCCGTGTTTGAGCTTAAATCGTTACCTGATACTCTTAAATATGCTTATCTTGATGAGAAAAAGATATATCATGTTATTATTAGTGCTAACCTTTCAGAGCATGAGGAAGAGAGATTATTGAAAACTCTGAAGAAGCACCGTGTTGCTATTGGGTATACTCTTAATGATTTTAAGGGCATTAGTCCCACTCTATGTCAACATAAAATAAATTTGGAAGAAGATGCTAAACCAGTTCATGATCATCAACAACGGCTGAATCCTAAAATGAAAGAAGTGGTAAGAAAGGAAATACTAAAGCTCCTTGAGGCAGGTATAATCTATCCCGTTGCTGATAGTCAGTGGGTAAGTCATGTCCATTGTGTCTCTAAGAAGGGAGGTATTACTGTCGTTCCTAATGATAAAGATGAATTGATTCCTCAAAGAATTATTACAAATTATAGGATGGTAATTGATTTCCGTAAATTAAATAAGGCAACTAAAAAGGATCATTACCCCTTACCTTTTATCGATCAAATGCTAGAAAGATTATCCAAATATACACATTTTTGCTTTCTAGATGGTTATTCTGGTTTCTCTCAAATACTTGTGTCAGCCAAAGGTCAATCAAAGACTACTTTTACTTGCCCTTTTGGTACTTTTGCTTATAGACGTATGCCTTTTGGTCTATGTAATGCACCTGCTACCTTTCAAAGATGCATGATGGCTATATTCTCTGAATTTTGTGAAAAGATTTGTGAGGTTTTCATGGACGATTTCTCCATCTATGGATCTTCTTTTGATGATTGCTTGAGCAACCTTGATCGAGTTTTGCAGAGATGTGAAGAAACTAATCTTGTCTTGAATTGGGAAAAGTGCCACTTTATGGTTAATGAAGGTATTGTCTTGGGGCACAAAGTTTCTGAAAGAGGTATTGAAGTTGATAAAGCCAAGGTTGATGCTATTGAAAAGATGCCATGTCCCAAGGACATCAAAGGTATAAGGAGTTTCCTTGGTCATGCCGGATTTTATAGGAGGTTCATTAAGGACTTCTCAAAAAATTTCTTGGCCTCTGACTAATTTATTACAAAAAGATATACCATTTGTTTTTGATGATGATTGTGTAGAAGCATTTGAAATACTTAAGAAAGCATTGATCTCTACACCTATTGTTCAGCCACCTGATTGGAATTTACCCGTTGAAATTATGTGGTGATGCTAGTGATTATGTTGTAGGTGCTGTTCTAGGACAAAGAGTTGATAAGAAATTAAATGTTATTCAATATGCTAGTAAAACCCTAGACAATGCTCAAAGAAATTATGCTACTACTGAAAAAGAATTTTTGGGGTTCCAGATCTTGCGCTAGCTACAAATTACTACAGACTGTTCTGTTTTTGACAGATTCTGTTTTTCGTGTGTTGTTTTCTTATTTTGATGAATCTATGGCTAGTAAAATAGTTTATAATCCATAGAGAAGTTGGAATACAGTAGGTTTGACACCAATATAAATAAAGAATGAGTTCACTACAGTACCTTGAAGTGGTCTTTTGTATTCTTTCGCTAACGGAGCTCACGAGTTTTCTATTTTGAGTTTTGTGTTGTGAAGTTTTCAAGTTTTGGGTGAATTATTTTAATGGATCATGGAACAAGGAGTGGCAAGAGCCTAAGCTTGGGGATGCCCATGGCACCCCCAAGATAATCCAAGGACACCAAAAAGTCAAAGCTTGGGGATGCCCTCGGAAGGCATCCCCTCTTTCGTCCACTTCCATCGGTAATTTACTTGGAGCTATATTTTTATTCACCAATATGATATGTGTTTTGCTTGGAGTGTCTTGTATTATTTGTGGCTTTGTTTGTTAGTATGCCACAATCATCCTTGCTGTACACACCTTTTGAGAGATCCATACATGAACTAAAATTTGATAGAATACTCTATGTGCTTCACTTATATCTTTTGAGCTAGATAATTTTGCTCTATGTGCTTCACTTATATCTTTTGAGCTAGATAATTTTGCTCTA